>NW_026624051.1:165848-196928 GCF_030028575.1 Malurus melanocephalus
ACCAAAAAACCCCAAACAAATAAACAAACAAAAAAACACAAAACAGCAAACCAGAGAAGAGAGAAAATAAATGCTCATCAGGTAAAGAGGAGAGTTCTTTACAATATGAGAGACAGTGAGAGATATTGAATAAACGAAATTATTTATTTAGTACTCCACTTGTATCTACCCTAACATAAACTTTATCTTGTTTCCTTAACCCTGGAGAGTAGCTACAAGMTATAACATGAATGAGTTTCTCCACATTTTTGAATGTGCTTTGAACACAGCTAATCTCCCAAGTGTCTGTTGATCATCATCTTCATTTTCTGAAGAACATCCAGAGTCACACTTTTACCCTCTCTTTCATGGTTGAGATGAAGCATCTGTTGCCTGCTTTCTTCATTATCATCATAAAGAGTGAGTTTAAAAGCTAGAAGGTTSGTGAAAGAAGGAAGGAAAGTAGCATGCACTTGAAATGTAAATGTCCTGGAAAAGTGGCAACCTATATGTGTGTAGTTTTTTCTGGGTTATCAGCTCTTCCTCTGCCTTTTTTCCTCTTTCACAGAGCTGGCTTTGATACTGGTATTGTACAACTTATTAGTGCATGGCAAATAGACAAATAGACTCTTTTTTTATTTTTTGAAACTGAGATATTTTATCCATTCTGATTTTTTTTTCCAAAATAATCTCCAAGAAAGATGGGAGAAAATTGATCTTTTTTTTCCTGAGTCTTCCAAATTTCAGTTTTCTGTGATCTAGGTGAAAAATTAAAGCATACATGTTTCAAAGATTGTTATCACTGCTGAAAGTATTGATGGTTTCACTTCGTAAACGAGAGAGGACTGACTAAAGAAAGATTAAAAACCTTTGAGAAGTAGAAAACATAAATGTATTTGTTTCATAACACTCTGTTTTCAATGGCTCATATTCAGCTGCTGGCAATTTACTAGATTAAGATTCAACACTCAGAGAACCACATTACTTATATTAAAATTGTTGACAAATAATCTGAGATTAATTTCCGTATCTTTTTTGTAATCTTTATTATTGACAAAACTCTAAATTATTGAATTGAAATTGGCAGATCTGGACAGCTGTGTCAGTGAATCCAAAACTATCCAGTTAAAGTCAGGGTTTTACTGCACTTTGCACAAAGATGCAGTAGCAGGTCATTTAGGAATAAACAAGTTCCAGGAGGAAAAAAAAGAYAGCAAATAGAAGCAGTCAGTGCTCCACACAAAGGGAACTGGAGCAGAGATCAGTGTTTTACCTGGAATCCCAYAGTGGTTTGCACAAAAATGCAGCAGCATCCTGCAGCTCAGTGTGCTCCTCCCCATAGGGTCATCTTTGCAGAGTTATTCATGGCCCATAAAGAGAAAAGTGAGCACAAAAAATGTGGAAGATACAGGTTTTTCCAAGCTTTATGGAAATGAAAATATAACCCAATATTATTTTTCACTGTTTATTTTYTATAATTCTGGAATGAAAGCTACATGGAATTTCTACATTTCCCATCAACACTTAAAATTATATTTAACCAATATCTGCCCCTTTTTTCTTTCTCCTTTTACAGGTAATTATAGAAAACAAGAAGTGAAAACATTYTATGAAAAATTTCTTTCCTTTTGTATAGTCCTTTTGGTGATGCAACATCAGCGATTTTATTCTCATGAAATACACACAATAGGATTTTTGTATTCCAAATGCAATGTGTTTCTGATTAYAAATGGCTGCTTGAATTAAAGTTGTTGCTGTCCCCAAGTGTTAATTTTTAGGAGAGAACTGTCATAATATTTATTTATGTACAAGGTAGGTATAAATATATCCCTTYGTGAAGTTTCTTTTTGAATATTGGTAGTTGTTTTGTGCATAGATTTTTAAAAAATCACTCTATGAAACAGGGAGTCATAAGTCATACCACTTGGTCTCTTCAGTCCTGTAAGTTTTCACTAGAATTTAATATATTTTTCTTTTTCAARGAAAACCCCCAAACTGTTCCTGTATCATTGATTAAGTGAAAATTAATACTTRCAATCAAGGTCGTTAAATCCTAATGAGTACATCGGGGTTGAGTAGAAATTTATTTTCTAACACTGCTTAAATATGTTTATATCAGTCAAGATACAGTGGAAGACAATGTATCCTGCTCTGCGCTGCATTCAGCCAAGAGCAAAAGTGATTTAAAATAAACAGATACAATAAATTAACATAACCCAAACAAATAATAATAAGCTATTATTCCAATTGTGATATGTATATTAGCAAACCATTTCAAGAATTTTCCTTCCAAAGTGCTGGATGACAGGATGATGGCAGCTGCATGGTACATCCCAGTTTCCATTACTCGTGTTTGAGGGCAGCCCATCAGTGTCACATGAATTTTCACAACACAACATTAAAAACCAACTTTATCCCTGCTCATAGCAGGCAATAGAACTAGGTGGTTTACAAGGTCTCTTACAAACCAAACCATTTTATGGTTGTAGGATTCCARCTTCATCCATGAAATTTATCTGAGTGAACACTTTTAATTTGGCTACTTGTGATTCAGCAGCTCTGTCTCACATTAAAAAATGCATGCTGAAGTCAAGGCTTAAAGGACTTCTACAACTGCTCTTTACTCTGCCCAGTTCCATGCAGATGCCTGACATTTCCAAATATTTGGCACATATACCTTTTAAAAACGTGGTCACTCCATGCATGCAGACAATGTATACAGGTATAGTAAATCCAAGATTGTATATGCACTTCATCTGCCAGATTTTCATGACAGAGATACAGAGACTCTTAAATAGCTACACAGACTTCCCTGCTTTTATTGTATTTAAATAAAAAAATCTAAATAGAACTGACTTAATTTTGGCAATCACTGTTCAATATTAGAACAGTAGAACCATGGAATCATAGAATGAGTTAGTTTGGAAGGATCATTAAGACCATTTAGATCCAGCCCTCTTGCCATGGGCAGGGAACCTTTCAGCAGACCAGGTGGCTCAAAGCTCCACCCAACCTGGCCTTGAACACTTCCAGGGATGGCACATCCACAGCTTCTCCAGGCAACCTGTTCCAGTGCCTCACCACTTCCATGGTGAAGAGTTTCTTCCTAATATCTAACACAAACCTACTCCCTCCCCAGCCATTACCCCTTGGCTTGTCATTACCTGCTCTGGTGAAATGTCCTTCAGCTTTTCTGTGGGCATCCTCTTGGTCTCTCTGGAGACTTCTTCATGGTGAGCACCCCAGCTATCTCATCCTGTTTCCGCAGAAGAGGTGCTCCAGTCCTCTGACCATCTTCATGGCC
This sequence comes from Malurus melanocephalus, assembly GCF_030028575.1. NCBI lineage: Eukaryota > Metazoa > Chordata > Aves > Passeriformes > Maluridae > Malurus > Malurus melanocephalus. The sequence continues at coordinate 169,132 of NW_026624051.1, forward strand.
CTCTTCTGAACCAACTCTGAGAAGTCTGTGTCCTGCTTGTGTTGAGGGCCCCAGAGCTGAATGGAGTAGAGGAGAGGAATCCTTTCCTTCACTGTGCTGGCCACACTGCTTTGGATACAGCCCAGGACAGAATTGGCTTTCTGAGCTGCAAGTGGATGTTCCCATCCATCCACACCTCCTAGTCCTTCTCAGAGCTGCTCTGGATCCATTTTTGGCCCTGTTTTACTTGTATTTGGGGTTAGCCCAATCCAGGTACAAGATCTCTCTCTTGGCGGTGTTGAACTTCATGAGGTTTGTACTGGCCCAGCTCTCAAGCCTATCAAGGGATGATATCTCTTCCAGCAGGTGGTTCTTCATTCTCCCAGTCCCTGCCCTTTCCTTCTGTGACTTTGGCAGTGTRGCTGAAGCACTTGAGGTGATGGCAGCTATAAAAGTGCCTTAGCCTTCTCATGTCCTGGGGAATCAGGATTTCTGCCTCCTGCTGGAGAACGCCCACAATCTCTCTTGTCTTCATTTTGTCATTGGCCTACCTAGAAAAACTTTCTTTGCTGCCCTTGACATCCCTGGCCAGATTTAATTCTACCAACATCTTAGGTTTCCTAACATCATCCTTGCTTGCTTGGAAAATGTCTCTGTCTTTCTCACAAGCTATTTTTCCCTGCTTCCAATCTCCTCAGGCTTCCTTTTCGGTTTTGATTCATTCACACAAGACTCCTGCATTATTTTTACCTGACTTGCTCTTTGTAAGGATGCATTTCTCCTGAACTTGGAGGAAGTGATCCTTGAATATCAACCATTGTTCCTGAGCCCCTCTTCCCTCCAGAGCTTTATCCCATGGGATTACACTAAGCAAATCCCTGAAGAGGCCAAAGTCAGCTCCCTTGACATTCAGGACAGTGACCTTGCTATGTGCCCTAAGGATCTGGTCCCCTCCGCTGTTTCATGGTCATTGCAGGCTGGGCTGCCCTAAGCTTCACATTCCCTCCAGCCCCTATTTTTGGTGTGAACCAGATACAGCACTTCTTCTCCTACACTTCTCATTGAAGGTGGAGGAGATCATCATCAATGAATTCCAGGTATGTCCTGGATTGTTCATGTCTTGCTGTGTTATTGAGAAGGTTGAAGACCCCATGAACACCAGGGTCTGTGAACCTGAGGCTGCTCCTCTCTGTCTGTAGAAGGCCTCATCTGCTCCATCTTCTGGGTCAGGTGTCCCGTACAGACCCTACTGCGATGTCCCCCGTCCCTGCCCTCCCTTGAGCTCTCGGTCAGTTCCTCATCCCTCCCCAGGCAGAGCTCCGTGTCCCCAGCTGGTCACGGCATGGAAGGCACAGCCTCTCCTCATCTGCCCTGCCTGTCCTTCCCAAACAGCCGCTATGCTTCCATTGCAGCAATCAGCCATCACAACCATCCCACCACCTCTGCACTATGCCAGTAAGGTCACAGCCCCGCGGGCACGTGCATGGCTCTAACTCCTCTTGTTTCTAAATGTCTGATTTTCCATGAATTTAGATTTCTTTATTAAACAGTAATTTCTGCATTTATATCCTCATTTATCTGCTAACACAGTTTATCTCGCAAGATTCAGGATAGTGTTTTCTCAGTTTTTCCATTTTAGCAAAAATTCAAGTATCATCAGAGAAGCAGATGAAAAGGGCCTAAGAAGAAGCTGAGTGACCTGGAAACTATTTTGCATGTGAAACATTTTTTTACAGAGACAAGACAAACAAGAGACATAGCTTCTTTTTCACCCATTTTGGAGTCAGTAGAAAACTGATCATTTTGATGGGAAAGGAACTGTTCCATTATGTCAGTATATTTCAGCTAAGCTCATTAGGAGAAGCAGAAATGATTCTGCAGTCTGTGCTTTTCACAGACTCATTGAAGAATGTTTGGAAAATCAGGAAAATGTCAGAATGTTACGCAAATTGTATAGCAGTATATTTCTCTTTATRTAAAAAGTTAAATCCTGTGGGAGCTGTGAAAAATAAAAAAAAAATCTGTTTACTAATCTAATATGATGAAATTGTATACTTCATTTTTACAAGAATATAGATGTCTGTCAAAGTAGTAGTAAATGCTTTGAGAAAAAGAAGATAAAGACAGATTAAAAATTTAATCGGAAACTGATGAAGAAGGGACAAAAATTTAATGAATTATTTTCTGGCATTTTTTAGTAAACCATTTCTCACTGATTTGATATTTTTTATATCTTATTTCTTGCATGATCTTAATCATATTTCTACTCAAGACAGTGTTAATATACCTAAAAATGTGTATGTAAAATGATAGCAAATTTATTTGAAGGATTACAGTTCTTCTGACTGGGCCATCTAAAACACACAGTCAGTTCTGCTTGTTTAATTTGTATTTCTTTTGCCATGTTATTGAGACAATTGTCAATCAGAAGCCAATTTCCTGTTGGTCAGTATTTACTTGTAGAATTTTGAACCCTTGTGATGAAAAAGAAAATGAATCTGCTAACACCTGAGGTGAGCAATTAAACCTCTGACTCATGCTAGACACTGCTACAGCCGTGGCTAAACTAAATTTTTACACTACACTCTGTATTCTGAGCAGAGCTCTCAGATGAAGGCTTGTGAGAGCATAAAGGATTTTTCATCTTCCTATCCTACTGGGACTTGAGATATTTAATTTTGCTAATCACAGAGGCATTTCATCCTATCAAATAGTAGAAATGCTGAGCTTGTACTTCTGTGCTCAAAATTCTGTCACCTTCAGACTTTATTTGCTTTTAGGATTAGGTGGAAACTCAGAGATTTAAAATTTATATTGTCTAATTAGAGTGCTRTTTAGTTTTTTAAGGATGATTTACTTACTAGAGGCTAACGAAATGAGAAAGGATGCAGAGAGAAGAAATTATGGATTACAAGCTTTGTGAAATAAAAGCTTAAATGTATTTCTGTGCTTCACAATGTGACTACCCCTAAGGACGAAGTGCTTACATAAAGTGGATACATCAAAGGACTGTGTGCACACTAGAATGCACTTCCTTTCTCTCAAAAATGGAATATGAACCACTATGTTTTCTTTCCACTCTTTCTTTCCCCAGTTCGTCTGCCACTTCCTTCTACCTTCACATCTATCTTTATTCTTCCTTTTTCTGTCCAGTCTGATAATGTTCCATTTACAGTTCTGTGACTGGAAAATGAAGGCCAGTGGTCTTGCTCATGGGAGTGTGGTGCCCTAAAAATAACAGTTTTACTCTTGCAGTTGGAACCATGGCAGTCCTTGCCTTACGTACAGACTAGATATGATGGGTGAATTGTTTACAGCTCACAAATCTGATTAGAATTAACAGAAGTAACTAAACAGCTCATTTTAAGAAAGGATTTTATTTCTTCCTGTCTAAATCCTTGAAAAAGGCAAAATGACAGGCAGGTTTACAGTACTGGTAAAATTCACTGATGTCTTTTTAGAGTTTGTGAAATGAAACCAAGTGCAAGTGGAGAAAGGCACAAAGTGAAACTGGTTATTATTTCATGAATAACTGTATGAAGTAGAAAGTTTAATTGATTTCTGGCTTTTAGGAAATATTGAAGATTAAACTCAAGGACAATAAAATTATAAAATTCCCACCAAACAAGCAATCCATGGCATCAAATATCAAAGTTCTGAAGTAATAGAGAAAAACAATATAAAAATCACACAAAAATATTAACTGTCATAATTTTTGTACCTGGAGTAGTCATTTAATTTCAGAACTTGCAACTAGGAGCATTGTAAGACCCATCTCTTGAATAGCGAGATTATCATCTTGCAAATGGTTTTGATAGGGAGCAGGAAATACCTGAACTATCACAACAACCTACCAGGGACTAAATATTTTCTAGACAAAAATTCAGCATTTTTTCTACCATTGTGACARTTTTTCCTATGCCATTTTGGGACAACAGCTTGGAGCATCTTTGTTTGGACAACAAAAGTGAGAAAGAGAGCTTTCTTTGCACTTCATGACTGTAGGCAAGATTGGACAATCACCAAAGGCTTAATGAAAGAGTAAACTACAGAGCTGAGCCCTTTTTGCCTGAGTAAAAGCTCTACAGGAGGACGATAATTTCTTGCACTAGATATGAGCCTGACACCAATTGGTAAAGACTATTTTTATACCATTGCCTTGGAAACACCTCATTTTGCAGCAAAGTGCAGGTCACCCACTGCATACTGTTCCCGATGAATGAACTGAACTATTCCACTGAATGAGAAGTTGCCAACCACATAAAATATAGTTACCAAAACATGTTTTATCTGACCAAACTCTACACATCAAGTGACCATAAACAGAGGCAGGTGCAGCCTGCGTGGCCCAGCCCAGCAGTGTGCACATCAGCTGCAGCAAGAGGTGGTTGTGYTGTGGGTAAATGGCATTGTTGACTTAGCAGCTGTGTGTGTCATGTGAACATSTAGTCAAAGAATTCCCTGGTCATTTCAGAGATTTGGACTAGATGGCCACGTAAAAGTCTGCTCCAACTCCAATTATTCCACAATTCTGTGATTCTATAAAATGTTCCTCAGCTGCAAGATTTGCATGGTGCAATCAGACTAGGGTCAGATATTATAGATAATAATATAAATAGAAGATCTTATGCTGTTTATKCCCAGTGTATACTGAAAAGAGAAGGCTGATCTTCATCTCTGAATTGGGTTCTACTTATCTGTAAAGTTTGCTGCATTAGTTCTGCCAAAGTGCATGTTTGTTCCGTAAGCATAACATAATTAAATTACAAACTACATAATTTCATGGTAATTGYGATTCCATTCCAGTGCAGACTTTAAAGAGCAATGATTCTGGGTAGTTTCTCTAGCAAGCAAAACTCCCATTGGCTTTATGACTTTTGAGAAATCAATAGCATTCACTTGACAAAATATTAAAGATCTACAATAGCTGATTGCACACTGAGAATGAAATGAAAAGCAAAAATTCAATCAAGTTTATTAGCACAGAAGATAATAAACAAAATAGCCTTTGCRAGCAAAAACCAATGAAATTAAATCCAGCACCCAAGTGATTTACTTGGGCAATCTTCAATGCAATATGCTAGTCTTAATTTTGGTTTCTGACTCTATTGTTGCACCTGATATCCCTCACAGAGTCAAGAACGCCACAGTGATGAAATAAATTAAAAAAAACCCCAGATACACAGAGGCCACTTTTGACATAAACTGTTAATAATAAAAATATGGATCAACAAAGGAAACACACTGATGTACTGTGTCTGAAAGCTTATTGATTCTCCAGTACATTAGTTCTTTTCACCAAAGAATTATGGTCAAAGAATGAGTCACAGGACAAAATGTAACATGCATTTTTCACTGTTCTCATTTACAAGATTTAAAAAAAGTTATTAATGTATTTTTGATTTATTGTATTTTAATTTAACACACTTAAACCCAAAGTATGTCTGTCTCAGACAATATTACATATCAGCTCATCATAGTGATATTTTGTAACAAAATTCAGCAGAATGTCTATATAACACATAAGTACATCTATAAATATATATACATAAACATAAAAGACAGGAGAAAAATAAAAATATGTAACTGTAAATAASAGTTGAGATAATACAGAAAAGAAGGTTCTTTTGGAAAGCAGACAATGAAACACTTATCTGAAAAGGAAGTAGCAGATATGACTACAGATTGATGCTAAGAGAAAAACACAGTAGCATTWATGTCTGCTGAGTTTATATGTTTTTCAATTTAGTGTCGTTCTTCCTTATTAAACACACTTAAAATAAGTCTCATTGTGTGAAGTCAYTGTGAATTGCGCTTTCAAATATTTAGGGAAAACTGCTAGGATTCACACCATCATTGCCACTTCATGATGGAAAAAATTCTATGTTGAACGTGGATTAGGAATTTCATTTAATAGAAATAATGTGAGTGAAGAAAAAAAAAAATCATTAGCTTAGTAAAAGGGTAAATGCAAAAACTGTGGTATGTCAATAACTACTGTGAGCACTCAAGGGTTCTTCTCAAAATCTGACTTTATTCCAGAGATCCATCATGGTGATCAGCATTGACTGAAGATACTTCTTCCTCTATTGATTTGTGTGATAATAGCTCTCCAATAAGCCTCAGAAAGCTGAAATGGGAAGATCCTTTAAGATATCTGTCATATATTGAATTTTCTGTATATTTGCTGAGGGATCACAGGGCTCTGGTTTTTAAATTCTCCATATAACTTGTCATCTCATTTAAGACTCAGAATTAAATGGCAAAAAAAAATTTAAACCATCAGAATTGGGGAACATCRAGAAATTATGAAAATATTCTGTTTTATCTTTTTTTTTTTTGTGGGACAGAATCAGGAAAAACTTTATCTTTCCTTCTCTTCTGCATTTCAATTGGAGTTGCAATTGACGAATAGGCTTCCTTATTACATCTGGGCTATTCATGCTGGGGAGATTTCCCATGGACCTTTCTAGGGCTTTTTTTTTTTTTTTTTTTTTTTTTTTTTTTTTTTTTTTTTTTTTAATACCAGTGCAGTCGCTGGAATTTGAAACTTTCATGGTATTATTCCTACATTTTAGCTGAGCAGAGTGGTGGGGAAAAGGCTTTATTTACACTGTTGGGTACACTGATCCTACAACTCTCCATGGCTGAAAGGTGGAAGCGTTGTTCCCCTGCAGCCTTCACATGCTGCTCCTCAGCTGTGGTGCCAGGCTCCCCATTGAACTGTGCCTGTCTAGGAGCTGACTGGAGTCAGCTTCTTAAATCAGGGCAACTGGCAGGAGCACAAGAGAATGAGCTGGAATTGTTACTGCAGAGAGATGATGGCTCAACCTGTGTTGACTGACTAAAGAATCCCCCGAGATGGAAAATGAAAATATCCCCCTAGGTTAGGTGCCACCTTCTGTGCTAGAGTGACCCACTTACAAAGAGAAGTCAAAGAGACTTTCCCCACTTCTGTGACCAAGGTTGACATTTCATGAAAGAGTCAAGAGAGACTCCTGAGGGAAAGTTGTTCCTGTGGCTTTTTCAGACCCGATGAACAACATTCTCAGGTGTTTGCATTTTCTAATACTCCTCCTGTTAAGTCTTTCTTTCTCTTTTGTTTTCCTGATCAGAAAATACCTCCTCAGCCTTTTAACCTGTTGAACTTTTGAGTCCTCAACAGCTAGCTGTTCTGCTTAAAGATGAGTGAAAAGAAGTTATTCACAATCTCTGACAATCTGCCTTAGGGCAAAGCCTCAAGGCTATGTACAAGTAGAAGTGTTTGTTCCATAAAGTCTGTATTGTAATACTAAAATAGAAGGTTAAAGTGTACTGATTGACTTGACCTGCAGAAATCATGTAAAGGAGTAAGAATTTTTCCATAAATTTTTTGAAAGTAGGTTTTTTTTTTGTTGTTGCAAATCAGAATAACAGTGCTTCATATTGATATGAGTGCATATTGTTATATTGTCCTTCTATCTAATATATTTAAGGCTATCTGGTCAAATAATCATGTCAGTTTAGATTTAATACCGAGTTAACAATGTATTTTATGGTATTTTTAGTATTTTATGGAAATTGGAATTTCAAGCTTTTTTCTGCTATTCCACAAAATTATTTATAGTACTTGTGTCCTATTTTTTACTCAGCACATAGAAAATCAACATAGATTGTATACTATAAACATTTGATAGTAAGTACTATACAATTAATCAGAAATAATAGAATATGGGAGAAAAAAAAGATTATATAGAAAGTATTTTTCACCCACAAAATACCATGAGGTACAATTATCTAAATGACTTTCAAAAACATTTAACAGGGTAGCACAACTATAATATTAGTCACATCTTCCACATTGCATGTGCAATAACCAAAATCTTGACAATTTTTTTCTCATGTCAATTGAATTGCTGAATGCTTTAATATGAAAACTTTGGATTTTGAGATTTGTGCTCCAGGTCTGTATTGCTGTATCATTTGCAAATATTTTCAAGCAACAGCTAATGCTAAAAGCTTCATTACCCAGATTCTTGGGAGAATGTGATATACCAGTCTGGTGTTTCTGTCAGTGAAAGAGACCCTGTTCAACTATGGAAAAAGGTAAAATTTGGTTAAAAAGAGGATGAAATAAGAATATTGCAATATCAATTGKAAAAATTAAAAAAGGAAGGTTTCATCAAAACCATCAATTTAAAGTGTTATGCTATTCAATTGTGGTGTTTGTTTTTCTAACCTTTATATTACAGCTGAAATTTCAGTATATTGAATTTAATATCAACTCAGAATTTAATTGAAACATATAATAAGAATATTCTCATAGAATATTGTCATGGCTAATAAATTTTCTTGTGAGCACAATTTGAACTGATGAAAATTAGTACTGAAATTTCTGCAGACAAGAGCAATCAAACTGGAACTTACACAACCCCTGTAAGCTTTAAACTTGAGACATTAATCAAGCAAAATTTGTGTCTGTCTACCTCTATAGTAAGCAAGACATTGCAGGCTTGGCACTCTTCCCTGAACAGCACAATCTTCTCGACCTCCTTTACAACATTTTGATTGCATTTCATTCATAATCCACACTTCTTTTCTCTTGCAAGGACTGTGTTTCTGTGYTCCTGAAATCCACCTCTCTTCAGTGCCTTGTTAGGACCAATGGTGAATTATAGACAGGTGGTTTTGTTCATYCCTTAATGATAGTTCATTTCCATGATAACGTTGACTGCAGAGTCGAAGAGAAAGTGTAAAAATTCAGATTTTAATAGCTTCAACCTCTAAATAAAGGAGTTTTARATTGCTTTTAGTGGCCTTTTTGCTAAGAGTTGTTGACTGTTTCTCTGATTTTATGATAACTAGCAAGAAATGCATTTCCTACAACTAATGCATTTCAAATTGTCCCAATTTACCAGTTATCAGTGCTGATTTAAAGGCATTTAATTTAACAAGCTAATGATATTTTACAGTTTTCAATTCATGCAGATTTTTTGTCTCATGTTTGGATGCACAGTGATACAGATTTCCTGTGGCTCTTCACAAATTTTTGTATATTTTATGAGGGAATAATCACAACTATCTTAATGGGAACTATGACTTAATCAAATTGACTTTTAATTGATAGCTGGTTTTCACACAGGAGATAACACCTCATGGGCCACTGCAGCTTTGCTCATATTTTGATGGTTTACTCAGCAGCACAGGATTCCTGTAGTAAATAACATAGCAAACAGAGTTCTTTCTTAGCTGAAGACCCTGAGAAAGTGTGGGCAGAATATAATGAGCTGTGTCTGAGGGGTGATGAAAATGAGCASTTGAAATCAAGCCAGTCTTTATCAGAGGAAATCTGGGTAAAATAGTGGACCTGGATGATGTGTGTTATGAGCATAAAAGATCTCTTTTCTTAAATGTGACTGTCAGAAAAATACATGAAAACAAATTATTTAGATTAAGATAAAAACCACCTAAAGTCATTAAATATTTCAGTTTCTCTGATGATGTTAAGGAAAAATACTGTTTGGCTAGTTACACCTTCTTGACAGTTTTGAGCCTCACTAAATTATAGAAAATTGGATAACAAAAAAAATTGTACATAGTTACCCTTATTCTTTAATGTGGATGTGATAAACATCTTTTCAGTTATTGGATGAAATTATAGCAGTGTCTACAATGAGAATTGCTGTTATTGGTCAGATTATTTGTTCATTTTATGATGATGTCACAACATCCAGGCAGTTCACTTCTAATAGCCTGAACTAGATTCATCCGTGGGACTCATCAATTGGAGCAAACCCAGCTCCTTGCTAGGTCCTCCCAGCTATCCTGAATTAATCAAGGAATCTCCAGCCCAGCTCAACAAGCACCACTTTTCTGATARCAGCACACATCCATTTGTATTGCGAGGTCATATCAAATCACGATAATGGATCTTCTGGATGTTCACCAGAGCCTGTGTCTAGAGGCAAGAATTAAGATATATATATAGTGGTATGATCTATCACATGACTTAGGAAAGCTCCATGGGCAAAAAGGAAAGGCTGACCCACCACAGTTGAACAGAAATGGTGCCCATGGTTTAATAGAGTCACATATTAATTAGTATTCTATAATCTCTCACACATATGAGGTAGTCTTATCTAATATTTATAAATTTTTTGGTTTACCTGAAATATTTCCAGTAGAGAGTAAGTGATAATCCCACCCTTAGTATGGGACTCAGAAATTACTCAAAAATACTCAGAAATTCACTGGTTCCATCATCATCCTGATAAATGYAAAGTTTGCATGGATCCCAGGAAGGATATTATTGTTCCTCTGTTTTGTTTCTGAGAGATGCCATCCCTTAACTCCCAAACCATGCCTTGGTTTTATTTATATGAGAAATAAAGGCTAATCTGAATTCTGAAGTACCACGAGCAGCTTTCAAATATTATTCTTTGGTTGTTGTGGTTTTTTTGGGTTTTTTTGGGTTTTTTTTGGTTTGTTTTTTTTTTTTATTTTTTTTACAGATGCTCTAGATAATAGGTACTTCAGATTTACTAAAGTGCATGATTGCTTTTTAAACTGTGCATTTCTTCATAATAATGCATTGTAAATAAGTTGTGCTGTAAAACATCACCACCCTTTCACAAGCCTCTAAACTTCTTAAAAGCACTCACTATTATTTGGCTTTTAAAAACTAGCTATTAATATTTACATTTGTGACTGTGCACAAATACATAAAATCATCATAAAAGCCAGAGGTTTAAGTGCCTGCCCTTCCATTCATCAGGTCAGGAAGAACTTTAAGATCTGTCTCAGAGGATTTCTTGCTATTACAAATATGAAACTAGGATGTTAAAATGAAAAAGAAGCAAATTTAATAATAATAATAATAAAAAATACTTGCAAGGGACAGAGCTCAGCTTGATGGTTTCAGAGAGTGGAAGGAGATTATGTTAAAGCATAAATGGAGTTTTAACATTTTTAAATCCAGAAGGTCTAATCTAATCTAATCCTTTTCAATCCAATTTTTTTAATGCAGCCTAGACATCAGATTAAAGCTTGCACTTTTTTAGGCCATTGYGAACAGAATCAGCATCTGTGCTGCCTTTCTAATATTCAACATTTCAAAGGGGATTTTAAATGAATCAAAAGAATAATTATAAAATATAAACAAAGGAAGAGCTATAAATTAGATACCAGGTATCTTATTTTTACTTTTAGGTGAAACAGATTAAAATTCCTTTTATTACTTTTCCTTTTCTGGTAAATTAAATAACTATTAAAAATATAAGTGGGAAGAACCTATTCCTGAGGTCATATAATAATGTAAGGGCAATGGCTGCACAGTAAGAGCATTTTTTTTGTGAAATAATTGCTTGTCTTTTGTTGTTTTTCTAGTAGTCCCATAAAATCAACAATTTGAATTTTTTCTGCTTTTTTAGACTGATTCTAATGAGATATACCAATCAGATAGAAAGCCTCACTTTCTTTCCATTGTTTTTCTGTTTTTTTTCCTTTTTTTTGGGGGGGATGCTGCTGCATTTGGAATTTCTAATGAATCTTAAGTCCTTGTAAAGTTCAAAGTAGAATACTCTAGATTACCGTGTCCCATGTGATACTCTCTGCCTACACAAACATTTCCAGTSTCTCTCCTGATTCCTCTGCCAGTCAAATGATAAACTACTTATTGCTGATGAAACAAATCTGTCTTGATATCTTTCTTGKTATCTCTTATTTCTTCCAGGGGAACCCCAAAATATTTGATGAGATGTTTTCGGTTAGGTTAGCAAATTCTTAGTCATCAGGATAAGGAAGTAAAACACTAGCAGAAAAATGACCCCCATCTATGTATATTAGAATATAATTCCTAAGACATTTGGGCCTGGCTCTGTTCCTGATCAAGTCAGTGAAAAAGACACAGTGGGATTCTCTCCAGCAGAATGTCATTTAATTTAACAATGAATTTTTGAAAATAAAACCTACAAATGCTGGAGTACTACTATTTTAAGATTTGTTACCCCCTTAAAAGTTTACAGTGGCAGACCAAATTTCTTTAGAAATATCATGCATGTGAATGTGATTTTGTTTGCCATATACATCTTAATAGGTATTCAAGAATGATCTTGGGGCTTTTCTTCGGTTCAAGTAGTTTAAATTGGATGATAAGATAAAATTTTTACTTTATTGAAAACACTGCAAATACTTTGTTTAAGGTGATGAGCTGTGTTGGACAGAGTAATGAGAAGGATTTATGTTCTTCTGAATTAGTAGTTATTCAAAGAGAACGAGTGTGGATTGGGATCAGAGTGTACTGAACACATGCAATGTTCTTGACAGAAAAAAAACCCCAAACAACTAAAAAAGAACAGCTTAGTGTTTTCTTTCATAAAGAGAACAAATTTGTACAGCTTAGAATAGCWCATGGGACTAAAGAACCCTTTTAATTATCAATTAAGAGAATGACAATTTAAATATATTAGAAGGCACAAACTCTTGCCTGTAAATCAGACCGAAATGGACCTTCAGTATCTAATTCTGAAGCCAGTCAAACTGATGGATACCCAAAAGACAGTCCAAGACCTATTTATCTTTTTTTGCCTTTTGCATAAAACCTGCARTCAATTGGTTTTGGGATCAAATGAACAGTGTACAAGACAAAACAGTGTTTAGAAGTGTATATGCAGGAAATAATCAGGAGGTAGCATGTTCTTTTGGAGGTGATATTTTCATATACACTCCCATGTGACACCATGGAGASAGAAGAGAGAGTGGGGAAGTTAATAATAGGGGTTCATCATAATATGAAATAAATGGTGTCTAAATCTTGAGAGAAGTCAGATTCTTATAATRATTTTCGCAAATAACATTTTATGGTCTCACATCTCTTTATTTTCTCCATCTCCTTCTCCTTCCCATATCRTTTCCATAAACTTTCCAATTATTTTGAGATGAAGTTAAGGAGACCCATATAAAGAAACAGCTCACTGCTGCTGGTAAGTGTAGCAGAGATGCTAGGCTGCAAGAATGAAGGGGGGGAACCAAAAAAACTTTCCGTATCTCACTCCAAATATGTGCAGGTTGGCCATTGGAATGAAGATTTGTGCACCACCACCTGCTGGAAAAAGGCCTGAGTAAACAAGGAAACAGAGACCAATGCATTTGACTTAGCCCTYCAGCTATAGAAATCAAAAGACCAAAAGTTTGGATTGCACATGGCTACATAAAACCATGCTATTCAATAGAAAATACATTTCACAAAGCTGTCATACCACTAACAGCTATTACTACYGAAACATCTCAAAAATGAGCTAAAACATGGACTTACCTGTTTCAGTCTACACRTGGTAGTATTTTGCTAGTATGCTGTTAGAAAGAATACCAACAACCTCTAAAATATTCTAGTTCATACATGCGAAAACATATTGGTCAGATATACTAAGAAAAAGTATGTGTTTAAAAGGTGCAATCATTTAGATCATACATTTAAACTATCAAAATAAAATTCAGTTGTTGTTTGGAGGATTACTTAACATTGGTACAGTGAGTACATTTGTATTTAAAGCACCTGGTAGCACAGTCAAGGTCAGAATAGATCTGCACCTTTCTGTCAGGTAAAATAGTAAAGACCATTTTTTCATATGTTCTAAAATACATTATAAGGAGGCATCAAAGCCTCTGCATTAGGGAATGTAAACTGTCATAATCAACACCTTTATATTTGAATTTTCATAATTTCATGTGAATAAACATATGCACAGAATATTGGGCAACTATGAATCCAGATATTCATTTTACAAAATGACCCTTTCATTGTATGTTGGCCTTTCCACTTCTAAAATTGCACTCTASACCACACTTTCAACCTGAGAAAATAAATAAAACTTTGAAATAATTACTTGAAATAATAATTACTTGAAATAAGCATGAGATATTCAGCCTGAGTCTCCCTCTGACCATTGGACATTTTAACTATTTGCACTTCTGGATTTGGAAGGTCTTATATGTGCCATGGTTAGGATCTGTCTAGATATTTATTCATTCATGAAAAAAGCATCTTTCATCTACTAGAAATTGCTGACGTAGGAAGAGGACAAATACAGTCTTGATTTTCTATTTGCCCATTTATTTTGGGGGTTACACACAATCCCCCCAGTTACCTTGCCCTTATTTTACACACCATCTTAACAAACAATGTCTGCTTTTAGGCCATGGGTGGTGGGATGTGATCAGAACTGCAAACCTAGTTTTTTCCATTCAAATAGGATGTTAAAAGCATCATATTATAGCATAAGAAAAGAAATGTCTCTCATCATTCTGCTTTTACATTTTAGTGTATTCAACTGCATGRTATAACCCTAAGCAATTAAATAACGAAAGGCAAACTTTGATGGCTGAGGAAAGTTTTTATTATACAATACAGTGATAGCTTTCTTTCCCCTGCTTCTGACTTTCTGTTGACATTGGTGTTGCTTATCTTTTCCAGCCTCCCACACATATTGATTACCTCTCAAGCTGATGCCCTCTGTGCTCCCTTGACTTGCTGCTTTATGTCGCTCTGTAACACTTGTACATTTTTAGTTACTTCTATTCATACACATGGGCCAAATTTATCCTTGGTTTTCTGCCAGGGAGTTGCATCAAGTATAAATTTGACCCTCTCAGTCTTCTGTTTCTGAAATCAGGTTTCCAAACAGATGAAGACTGGGTACCCATGATGAAGTATTTATAGTGCAGGACTTGATGCTGCACACAGAGGGAAACAAAGGTCCCTAATCAAAACTGGATCTTCTTCATGGGCACAATCAGATGATTTTAAGTCTGTGACAGACTTTCTCCTCCACTTTTAGCCAGAGGTTTCTGCAGTTACATGCTGTGTACRAAGGGTTTGGTGTTTTTTCTCTATTTTGTGTGTGCCTTCAAGGCTGATTTGAAGCCTTCTTTGTAACCCTGTTATCTTGAGCTGTTGGTATGCCACCGAGTCCTCCAGAAGGTGCCTGAGGAGGAGAGGGAACAGCTGAGGACTGTGCCAGGTTCCAGTGACACTTCAGCAGTGCTCTGCTTCTCCAGGGACCRATATGGAAACCTCTGAGGCAGCTTCACACGCACATGAACCTTCTGTGCCTCCCCAGGAAATGTCACATCCAAGGAAGGCACATCTCCTGGGTCATAATGCAGCATATGTGCTGGAATGCAATTCATTTTTAAAGTGCAATTCATAGTTTTATATGAAGAGAATACTGCAGTCTTTGGCAACAGGAGCAACGCAGTTTACTCAGGTTTATTCTCGTGTTACAAAAAATCGCTGGTCAATTTGAAAGCACCTGAAACACACAGCAACAATTTTTAAACGAGACATTTTTAACATATGACCTATATAACTTTGTATTTAGTGCTCCATTCATTGCCCTTGAACTTCTCCTGTCTTTAGGGAACGTGGCAAAATTGGACAGATTTAGAGTGATTTTTTTGTAAGACGTTCAAATGCACTGTAATGAGAAACAAAATAGTAAAAAAAAAATCATAACAGTTCACCGATAAACTAGCAGATGGTAAATAAATTTAGTTTTTTCGTTTCTGGGTAAGGTAGAAAGTTAACAAYTTAAAAAAATGTAAAAAATTAAGTATGACTTCTGTTTTAATTACTTGAGCAACAAAATATTAAGAACAGTTTACTCGGGAAATATTTTTAAACATGAGGAGCCTTTCACATGTTATTACCATGGTGTTCACTGTAATGCAATKACCCATTTTAATGTATTTTTACTGAAGTACCCAATATAAACAAATTTACTCACAGTGATTACAAATACCACACTTTTTATATAGGTGGCTACATCTGGATTTGCATACATATTCAACCATTTATTGTGACGTTGGAATATTAGCTTACACATGGGTGAAAAATTTGCAAGAAATTTACATAATTCTTAATTCAATCACTGAGMGATACATCTTCTCTGACAAACAGATATGGCAGGCAGGATATAAAACGTACCTTTTAAAGAGATCTCTAATAATCACTCCATGCAATAATATTATGAAGAGTTTGTGCATTCTTGGTGCAAAAACCCACAGGGGCTGATTCCTTACTTCCCTTGGGATATTTATTCTTGCAGCGTAATACACTCCACTGGCAGAAGTTTTTGCTCATATTTGTCTTGCATTTCCCCCTTTTCAAGAATTATTTTATTATACCACTTACTTTTATTTATTCTACTGTATGTTTTCAATTATGCTYCCAGTTGCTTTTATAACTATGAGATTCTGACTTTTATGGTGTTTGTGAAATCTCTTCTTCCCTAAAGCAGTTTGGGAGCTAACAGTCTAACATCTAAATCTAGATGAGAAACAGAACTTATTGGAAGGATTMCAATCTGATTTACAGTTTAATAAATTACATATTCGTGTGCTAATATTACAGTACTTCTGTGTTGAATGTAACCTGCAAAGAAGGAAGGCATGTTGGAGACAATGTGTAGAAAGTTAATAGGTTTAGTTTTCCATATTCAAKAGAAATATAGCTGTTTTTTTCCAGGCAGATGTATTTTTCATTCATTTTTRAAGTAAAACCATGAGGATATTAAATAAATATATCAGTAACTATGTGAGAAACACATAGTTACTGATTTGACTTCTTGACTATTCTACAGTTTTCCTTCTTGTCCTGGTAAGGGTTCAGAGATATGATACTTTTGTTATGATACTCCTGTTGACAGAGGAGGTTCTCGGAAGTCTTGTCGGGAAGCACTTGGTATCCAGACCATGCTTCACAAACAAGATCTGTTCAGCTGTTCTATTTTTAGAGCAGAGAACTGGAGCACAGGGATGAAGACTCTCTCTGGAATCAGGAGGATTCTCAGGTCTCTGATCTTAACACTGAGAGAGCTTTCCACTGTCAGCCTCATACTCCATCATTACAGAGAGTAGCTGGGCTCAAATGGGTAACGTTGGACCGTGGCAAACAGCAATAAACTCCTAAATTTGGCCAATTTCCCTCACCAGATATATGTCCTATTTCAATACATCTCACAGGACTTAGATTTTTRCCTCAGAGTTACAAGCTGAAAGTTATACCAGCAAAACAACATGAATACTAACAGCATTAAAATGAGAAGCACAGGAGGTTGTCTGCCCAGTATTTAAATACTTTTCGTTTTCTTCTGTACAGTACAAACCAATTTGAGAATGTCCTTTCAACTAATGAAAGAAAATGATTTTGTCAGTTATGTTATTTTATGCAAAATTTATCACTGTATTGTTTCTCYGCCATCAGAAAACCAGCTATTGGTTTATTTGTGACAAGGTAAACTTATGTTCATTTTGGGTGAAATATTCTGGAAGAGAAAGATGGAATACGCCACAGCCAAAGTTAGTGTTTTCTTAAAGACTTTCCAAAAAGAATTATGATGATTAAAATCATCAAGCCTACATGGAGTATTATCAATCCTGAACTTCTAAATAGCAATAAGCACTGCTTGGAATTCACATCCAAGTCCCTATGAAGGGAAATTTTATATTGAGAGCTGCTGGTACCAGAAAGTCCATGAATAATCACCATTAGATATTGACTAAACACTTAGGTTCTTTTGAAATCAATTTGTCTAGAGAGATTGAAATACCCCTGGGTCACATTTAAACTGAATACAAAAACTGGCCTCCATCTGTTTTTCTATTTAAACTAAAACCAAATCAAGCAGAGAGGAGAAAGGTTTTCTAAAAAATCCCAAGAAAAGGTGTTAGGGTTTGATTAGACTTATCTGGTTTCCATAGCCCAGYGTAACTTTCTTTTTATTCTATTAAATGTTTTGGGTGTAACTTACTTTGTTTGCAATTATGCTAATTAAGGTTCCTAAAATACTCATATTTGAATATCACTAGGCTATCAGAATTCTTAAATGTGGTATTTTAATGCTTCTCCCTTATATGTACATCTATTCATACTTGATCCATACTTTATCTCCCCATTTTTTGACAACTGAATTTTTGAGATTTCTGTGGACTTCTTGGTCACACAGAAAACCACAATCTGAGCCACAGTACTTTGTAGAAACAAAAGGTTTAAGAGAAAAACAGGAGAAATACCCACAGAATGGTGAAAACTTAGGAAAAGTACAGGTGCAGGGCACTTTAGGGGACAAAGAGACCAAAAGTTCAAAGGTACAAAATGTTATCAACTCAAACAGAATACCAAGAGAAAAGAAAGGGATGGTGAGGCAGACCTTGTGTTGACTCCATTAGACTATCTCTAAAAAAGATATCAGCAGACTTTCCACAAACATTTTAAATTTTGGATACTGCTCTGACACTCCATCTGGTAAAATTTACATCTTCATACATATTCAGATTATTTAGTCTTTGTGAAAGATATCTAAGGAGCTGCTGCTTAGCCCAAAAGCTAAAGCCTAGTTGCCATTTTGGATGTGTTGATTCCACTGAACTCATATAGCACAGCTACAAAACTTTAAGGATAATAGGAGTGCTTTTCTTCCTCCCTTTGCTGTAGAAAGCTTCTCAGTAGTGATCTGGGGATTAGCAAGAGCAGGGTGGGAAGCTCTGCACAAGGTAAATGCTCTTTTCCTTGCATTTCCTGTTGGCAGGCTGTGTTAGAGGGACACTAATTTGCTGATATTGYGATTCCACAAAGCAGATGAGCTAAAAGTGGGCCTCAGGGGTAGCTGAAGAACAAAACAGCCTGAGCTCGGGCAGGCACACACATTCTTATTGTGCTGGCACACACACAAAACAGCTGTCCTGACCCTGCAGCATCACRGTCTGTTCTATCCCTCTCTCCACACCTCAAATCATTATCACCCTTAGCAGAGTGTATCACCCTATATCAGACTYCCCTGAGAAGGGCTGCAACTGAAATTTCTCAGCCTCCCTGCTTGGCTTCACCACTTCCTTCCCAGTACAAAAAGCCCACCAGATAAAGCTGGTCAGCCATGGAATGGTGCAGTGCAAGAAAAGCAGTAGAATGTGTATGAAGGATTGACCCACGACATTCTGTTGTGTGGAAGAAATGTCAGAGTCTGGTGTTTCTGACCCCTCAGCCTTAAGTGAGCAGAGCTTTCCTAATGGGGAAATGCTGCTCTTTATTTTCACTTCCACATAAGGCAAGTGAGCAGACTCCACATCTGTAAACTTTGATGTAGGGAAGAGGAAAACCCAGTTGTTTTTCCTGCTGCATTGCGAGGTAGTGGGAAAAGAGAAGACAAGGCCTTGCTTTAATTACAGTTTATAGTCATGATGTTAAAACACAGGAAGTACAAAAATACTATTTCTTTGCATTTTAAACCCAGTTCCATGTACAGTGCCACCTTAAAAATATTAGAATATACTAACATTGGTTTAAAAATTTTCTAACCAAGGGCAAGAATATGATAGGGTAACATATAGGAGACTTTAAAATCTGTAGTACGTGCAAGACAAGTACCATTTAATATTTAATATTTAATATTTAATGGATTCAGCTCTTATCACTTATGGCTGAAAAGTATATTCTACTTGATTGCAGAATAGCAAAACAGGACTAATGAACAAATTAAAAAAAATATTCTACCAAAAAAACTCCCAAACTCCAAACAAACCTACAAAAGAGATCTTCTCACTGGGAAAAATATTAAAACTAGAAACGCAAAAGTTGTATTAGAAAATGATGAGCAGTGGCAAGGCACGTAGCACATGTTCTTCAATCTTTTCTATAAATATCAGTGCACTGAATCAATCACAAGGCAATAGTCTTCTCTAAGCAAAATGAGTCAGCAAAACCTGTTACATCCTGATAATATATAAATGCCACTGAGCTGACAGAAACATTCTGTTTAAACATAGAAGATTGTCTATTGTAGGATTGTTTCTAATAATACATTTCATATTTATATAGTAAGAGTCTTTTGACAAGATAGAGTGTTAGTCCTATCGGATGTGGTGATTAGCATATTTGCAATATGGCATTCTGGGCATTTTCAAACTTACATGATATGAAAGTCAAAAGGGACAGCCCAGTGTGCCTAAGCAGCTCCACACATAGCAGTGTTCCTCCTGCTCCTCCCTCCCCACATCCGAAAAACTGCAGGACAATGGGTAAGTACCAGGTGTACAATTAACTGCACCAAATGATGAGCAATTGAGACCATCYAGTATGGTCTTAGCATAGGTACAAYACAACCTATCTTGTACCTTAGCATAGGTACAACACAACCCAAATACAGAAGGGGTGAAAATGTTTAAGGGATGGTTTGTTTGCAATAAGGGGTGCAAGGAGATAGTTACACAACCGTGTCTCTGTAATTCTGCCAGCTGATTGCTCTTGTCTATTTTATAACTCCATAAAAGAAATATGGAGATGAACTGCACCCAGTAATCCATGTGAGCAAAAGATGTGTGAAGGGAATAGACRGTAGTTCAAACTTGGACAAATCAGTTTCTCAGGGTTCAGATGTTTGTGATTAAGATATACAGAACAAAGGAGAAGAAGACCATCAAGCAGTTGCACATATCTTTGTCACTTCCTGCTCAATTGCTTGCAACCCAGTTCATGTCACATGGAACATTCATAACCCAATGACACTGCAGATCCTTCATCTTGGTATAACTGAATCCAAAAAATGATAAAAGAGTTGTGGCTAGAACAAGGTGTTTTTTTTTTTATACAACCTGAGACAGCAGAGTCTGAGAGTCAGGCTGCTGAGGAAAGGGTGTCAGGACAAGCAGCATCTTCAAACTGACTAAATTCCTCAGAATTTTAAACCTAACCCAGAGCCTGCAGATTCACTCTTTACCCAYGTACAATACTCAAGTTGTTACTGCTGTTTTGAAAGGACCACAGCTTATTTGTCTCTTCAAACTCTCTCATTTCCCCGTATTTGCCTTCACTAATGTGTGGTAAATGTAGCATGGTAAAAGTACACAGAGCCTGTAAAACGCACTTCCTCTTCAGCCTGCACATTTGTACTCTATGGAGGATTTAGCCCTTATCACCCACTCACTGRAGTCACACGTGAATGCACAGCAGAGATTTGTCATTAGGTTAACCATTAACTGACAACCCTTATGAGCCTGGACACCAAAATTCGTGGCTTATACAGCTTAGTCATCATCCACCTTGAAGGAAGTGAGGGGGACCTATAAATCACTCCAATCAATTACCCCCTCCCCCTAAGAAATGTAGTCAGAGCACTCCAGAAATAAAACCATATGGCACAGTCATGTCAGCTCTGTTTATATAAGCTGTTCCTAGAAACAGCAGTAGTGTAATAGCAGATTTCCATATACTGAATCAATATTTGAGTGTTTGAGACCAGGTGTTTTATAAGATGCCATTAAGCRAGCAGAGCACATTAGCAGGTTCAAAACAGACTGTGGAGGGTTCCTCAGCCCCTGTGTCTCCACTTGCATTCCTCAGTCTCACAGCACCAACATGTACTCTCCAAGTCCTTTTGATTGGGTTCAGCAGACCCAAACAGATTGTGACCATCGTGCCTTGTTTTTTTCTCATAGTTTCATGCATTTAGGACCAGCAATAAGAAACTAATGAACTGCTTGTTTATTTGACTAACAGCKCCTGGTAGATGTGCTCATTGGGTTACTCAGCTTTCAGAGGTCTCATTTTTGCATTGCATTGTTTCCAGGCTGTGGTGTGGTGGCTTCAGCTGTGCATTAATGAGCGCCTGCATGGCTGGGGACATTTGTCTGTCATCCTGCTTAAGACAGAAAAGCACAGGCTGTGGTGACTGGCTTACCAAKCCCTTGGGGCAATTATAGATGTACAGTTTAAAATACAAGGTATAAAGTTTTACTATGTTCTTATCAGTATAGGACTTAGCTTGCTCGCAAGAAATAGAAGATGTGAAGTCAAAATTTTACAGACATTTTTCTGGCTATTGTAACACTGTTGTGTCATATTGTATAAGATTATGTRTTTGTGCATCATTTAGCCTTTTAAGACACTATCTGAAAACCAGAATGTTTTACAGTCTGCTCAGAAATTTATATTTTCCTCGATACATGGTGCTTTACATGAATAAAGTCCAAGTTACCTATGTCTATCCTTTCCTATGCATCAGGCTGAATTAATTTTGAGACAGCAAATATTAACTTTTTCAAACTTTTTCTCAGGGAGAAGCAAACTTAATGCCTACCAGGAACTCTTGGAAGCTCCCAGGCTGCTGAGATGATGGATGACATAAATATACATTTCTGCTTTTTTCTCTCTCTCTTCMTTGTTTACTCCAAGTCAGCTGTAGCCTGTTACTTGAAGAATATTGGAGACTCTTGCCTCAGGTAGTGTTGTTGCTTCCAGTCTGTTTGTTGATATACTGTTAGAGTTCTCTGTATAATTAATCATATTAAAAAGATATMTCAATAACAATAATTATTATTGATTATTAAGTTGTAGCTATTTTAGGTAAGTTATCACAATGTTTRTGACAGGTTTTTAAAGCAAATATACTTTTCTTTGAAACACAGTCAATTCTAGGGGTTAAAATATGGGTTTGAATGGACAGTAACTCAAATTTATTTTGTTTGTTTYCTTTTTTATAAAATATTTGGACAGTGGATCCAAAGATTGATAATGAAAAATACTTTTTGTTCCTGTAAAACTGACGTCAGGAGTCTTGTTAGGCTTTATTTATCAGAAAACTCTATTTGCCTTCAAGCTTGACTTTGATTTTCCATTTTGCATTGTATTCAGTTCAAAAAAATTGACAAACCACTGCAATGTCTGAGAGCCATCTTTCTGAGACCTGATTGCTTTCTAGCCTTGTTCCCAGTAATACCAACACAAATCTAATTCCACTTTTGGAAAAGCCTGGAAGAAAATAACTGGCAAAGGGTTTTCTGGTGAGGTAGCAGTGCACTGCAGTTCCCAGCAGCACTCTGGGGGCAACAAAGATAATACCTGCCAAGGCCATTGTGTTAAATTATCAGAATAAGACCTGGTATTTGTGGGTTCCAATAACATGCATTTTTGACAATRCAGTTTCCTGTAGATGACCTGTGATCTTATGAATCTTCCTTATTTCTTTGTGTATGTGTAGAAAATAATATTTATCTATCACCATGTCTTCWAATGAGAGCCTGAATAATATTTCAGTTATAGTCAGTCGTCCGCATGTAGTAGGGTGCTTTTCTTGCAGATGTGGAGTTTTTGTTTTTGTGATATATTAGAAACTGCTTGTGAAATTACTTGATGTTTCTTTACTTTATATGTCTTTTAGGTGTGATATTCCAGCATTGAATTAAAATAAAACATTGCTCAATGGTTCATATGGCAGTCAGATATCACAATAATAATGCTTTGCAGGAAGGAGAATARAACAAATGTGAGAATTCAGCAGTTTGTTTTTTCAAAAGGTGAAAGTGCTATGAACATGCTATGAATGTGCGTGTTATGCTTGTTTTTGATAGAAGAGTTTTGTAAACTTTATTTCASTAAATATTTCATTTTTGGGGTAAAAATAATTTTTTCATGAATACATAATTTCAAATCAGTCCCTCTCATCTCTCCCCTCCCAAAACACAGATCATCACATTTCAGCAAACCTCATGCCGTTCTCAGGAAAGTAACCAGGTTTTCTGTGTTTTATCATGTTCCATGACAGATTCTTAACARAAATTTTGTTGGGATAGAACCTAGATACCAATAAGATTGTAGGAAATTGAGAGCTATCCAGATATTGTTAGAAACAAGATCCTTTTTTTTTGGCTCTGTATCATCTATATATTAGCAYAAATACTGTGGCTATTAGCAGAAAACATCTTCTCTGATTAGCCAATGCAGAATAGGTAAAAAGATTGAACAATTATTTCATGTGAAATTTTGCAATATTCTTTTAAGAATTGAAATACAGTATTTCAATTCCTTTTAAAAATGGAAAAAAAAAATTTGAAATAAGTTGATTTTTTAAGGCAACTTTACCATATTTAATTTACCTTCYCATTCTCATGACAAAAATTTAAGCAAGATGCCCCAAGTCTCTTCTTGTTAGAACTAAGGCAGCCCCCCATAGGAGTTCTACAACCACACTTCCCTCTTGGAAGACCTGATTCAGAATCATTCTGTGTTTCAATAAATGTAAGGAACCTGGACCAGATCCTAATAAAAACAAACCTTCAGAAATGGAAGAATATACATATACTGTGATTGCAATAAAATGCTCCAGGTGATTGAAACTCTCTTTCAGTTTAAAAATAACAAAGTTTTTTTTCTAGGAAAGGTTTTGTGAACTTTTCTAATTAAAGATTACAATTACTCAYGGGACAGAAACTTTAATTTAAAAAAGTATCTTTTGAATTGAATATATTTTAAATTCTAGAAGTCTCAAAACCCAAAAAGCACAGGAGAAAAAACTGGGATTGTCAAATGAAAAGTTTACTGTTCTTTTGGGCAATGAAAAAGAATCAGTGTCTCAGTAAACTTCTCTATGTTTATTAATGATGCATTTTGACAAGACCTGGAAGCTGAGACTGCTGAGCCCTGATTTTTCCTCCACTAGTAACTGGGTACYATGAAGCCACTCACTCATTCACCACTACCCTTCTCCTGGAGGATAGGCAAGGAAATCAGAAAAAAAGTCTGAAACTCATGAGTTCAGATATTAATAGTTTTATAAGTGAAATAAAGAAAGTTAATAAAAAGACCAGTAGTGATAATGATGATGAATATGACAGTGAAAAAGAGAGAGAGATAAAACTCCAGGAAGGTGAGTGAAACACAGTGGTACAGTTGCTCAGCATCTGCTGACTGATGCCCAGCCCATCTCCCAGCAGCGATTGCCCCCTCCCAGCCCACTCCCCCCAGTTCATACCCTGGCCATGTCTGTCTGTGTGTGGAATATCCTTTGGCCASTTCGGGTCAGCTCTCCTGCTCACCCCTCTGCTGCCCCAGCCTCTTGTGCACCTGATCACTGCAGAGCACGGGACACKAAAATGTCCTGGATTTAGGGTGAGCACTGCTGAGCAACACCCAAAACATCTCTGAGTCACCAGCATGGTTCTCATACTGAATCCAAAACACAGCACTGTGCTGACTGCTAAAAAGAAAATTAACTCTACCCAGCTGAAATAGGACAGCTGTTAATGTAATATACTGTGAGATTTATTCAGGTGAATGTCAACATTTAACTTAGAACTATTAAGTAATGCTTTGACAAATAATTTCAACTTTTTTCACCRACACAGAATTCTTTCTTTCATGAACACACAGTCATGCATGTGGGTTTTTGCCTGTACATGTTAAACCTTTTCACAGCAAATGTTCTTTCTGCTTTGCCAGGTTTTTTAAGGCAAAAAGACTAAAGATTATTTTTTTTTAATTGTAGGAAGATTTTCTGCTTTACTAATGTACTTTTTTATAATGTAGCAATTTAAAAATGACTGTTACATTTCATTAAGAATTAATCTGCAGCATTGTTTTGACCAAAAATCCATGGAATGAATATTATTGAATCATGAGTTCAATTAGATATGAATAAAAGAAGTCATTCTTGCTGTGCTTAACTACGGATAGAAATAAAAAGTAACTACTTAAGAAAAATGCAAAATGCCACTAATGTAGTTCTACCAAAGTATGAAAAGAAGAAAGGAAGATTTTGAAAAGATACCATATAACAAAACCCCACAAGAATTTTATCTGTCTGTAAAATAATGGCCTCCTAATTTAAACCAAGATAATACTTCTTTTATTATGAATCCTTCATGGTGAAATGCAGAAATGAAGAGTTCTTCATGGGCTCTTTCTGTCAACAGCAAATACTGGTTCAAAACATTGTCAAAAAAAAAAGTTAAAAAAAAAAAATTAAACGCATCCCCTTTAGAAGTCAAAAGAATTACTTGCTAGCAGAAAAACACAAAAAAGCACTTAAACTTGTTAGTGTGCCTGCTCTCACACTCAAACTGCTTTCCTGTATATACTGTGATTGCACTCAAGAGTCAACATATACAAAGTCTGCTGAGTTTTCAGTGATGATACTTGGGCTTTGATTTATCCACTGCCAATAGAGTCTTCTTGGTAGGAAAGAGGCAGAAAACCAGTTTTCTGGCCACTGTTACGAGTTAGTACATTTAGAATTTTATTTTCTCCATTTTTTTGGACAGAAAATGTGCTTTATATCCTCCCTGTTACAACTTCACTCTATTAAGCTCTGAATGAACTGTATTTTGACAAAATTGCCTTCTAAACAACTCCTATACCTCTCTATTCTCCTTGAGTTGGCAGCAAAATCACCTGGGAATTATCCAGTCCTTTCTTCCCTTTATTAGGTTTATTGTTGAAAAGCAATGTAACTCTGGAACATATTGACAGATATTTTGATATCGCTGACATAACTGATTCATAAAAGTGAACTCATGGATGTTCCTTTTAAAAAAATTTTCCTTGAGAGAACCTATGTGAAAACGTTTTTAATCTTTAGGAGTTTAGCTATTGCATTTCATTTGATAGAATAATTATTTGAAAAACATCTCAAGGTGTCATTCTTTCAACCTATGTTCACCTATTTTGCGTGTCATTAACTGGAAAAAAGGAAAAACATTACAGTCCAGTTCTGAGTTCACCCTTTAACCTACTATTTTTTACTGAGTCCAGTAAAATTTGAGTTCAAAATGGAAATAAAAAGATAATTTATATATTTAATTAAGCTACTAAAAACTACTGTAACATATTTATTGAACAAAACCCATCATCTCCAGCCAACAGTATATTCTGTTTGCTTCAGTTTTATCTGGAAATACAAAAAGATTATGCCTTGAACTGTGGATTTGAAATAGATCTGGTTTCTATCAGTATTTTTTCTTTTATATTTTGAAGAAATATAGATATTTCAAGATAAGTATACTCACCAGGAGAATAACCCACAGGTTTATATTTGGGTTTCGTTGCTCACTTGGTGATAATCATTGGTTACTGCTTATCAGCTTTCCTCTCTTAAACTATTACTGAAAAAATAATTGTGGCTTCATTTTGCATTGAAGTGAAACTATAAAATACTAAGTGATTGTCTTTATCTCTGACATGATAATTTTTACTTTCCTCTTCTTTCTTTCTTAATAATAGGAAATGTTAATTGCTGGTTGCAGACGTACTTCAAAACAGGGAAAGAAAAAAAAGCAAACCTAATCAACAGTGAAACCAGAAGGGAAGGATTCACACTCCAAAAGCTTTAAGCAGTTCAAACTCCACTTTGTTGGAACCCTTGTCTAAAACAGGTAGGTAGCAACTTTCCAGGAGAAATAACAAGATAATACGAATACAATTATTAAAAAGCAAGTAATGTCCTGAACATTTACAGCAGGCAGTCTTGGAGAAGTATGTTTTCAAAGACTCACATCAAAATTCAACATCTAACTATATTACAAATTTATTTTCACAGCGACCAATGCTAATCAACATCTGGACTTGTAGATTGATTCTTTCTTAGGGAGGCATCAGACTCAAAGCTGAACCRCATAGTTTTAGTTTGAGCTTTTTCTTTTTCTAAGCATGTCAAAATAGAGCACAGTTGAAAACTTCTCTTGCTTAGAGAAGAGTAAACCAAGACATTATTTGTAATGCTGATGCCTCCCAGGGATCTTTTCTTTGTAGGAATTGCCACAATATTGTATGTTCTGTATCACATGGATCTCAGATGAGACAGGAAGATCTGATTCTACCATTTGACTAAGAGCTAGATGAACTTCTGGAGCATTAGATGAACTTTCCAGAGTGTTATGGGAATTTTATGTTGCCCTAATTTTATTATATAAAGTCTCTGCAAACTCAATCAAGAACAATGCTTATTGGTCATATACTTGATAAATTACATACCAAGTATAAACCATGCATATTATTTTGCCAAGAAAATAATGGTCTT
>NW_026624052.1:0-18426 GCF_030028575.1 Malurus melanocephalus
CTTGCAGGCCATTATTCAATGTATCATGTGTTCTGTACCTACAGTATTTACATAAAATGGAGAGAAGTTATCTGTTTGTGACAGCTGAGCATATGTGAATTTAGTGGGTTATAAACTCTAAAATAAGAAATCAGGTTCCTTTGAAGGGGGAATAACTGTTAGGCAGTGGTTCGATGATGCATTTAAAATCAGTGTAATTCTGGATTGCTCTTCTGGTCAACAGAAATAGACATTAGCTGGGTAGACACTTCCAAATGTTTCTTTTTATTAATTTTTAGTTATTGTTCTCTAGAGATGCTTCTAGAGAGCTATTCAAGAGAAAAAAGAAAAGGTAAATAAAGTAAAAAACTCAAGTAGGCAACCAAGGAGAAGAATCTTTTTGCAGCTGTGTGGTCATTGCAAGAATGAGTTAAATCTGGGCTAGTTTTTCTAGTTACAATCTATGTCAAGTGAATAGATGAATTTTTTTCCATTTTCACTTCTCATTACAGGGTTTGTCATGAAAAGTGAGTTATCACAGGATTTTATTGCCTGATATATTTGGTGAATTATGGCTGTGCAGAGGACATTTAACCTCTTTCAGCAGCGTGACTCGTTTGACTGACCGTTCCTGGGATGCAAGGGGGCACACAGGAATTGGGGGCATCATCTCATTGCATGCAAAATCAAAGATGACTCTTTTCAATGAAGCAAAGAACAAAGGTAGATCACGTTTAAGTACACATTGTGATCAGACAATGTGCTGCTTATCCCTTAGCAGCAATCTTGAAAAAATAAAGAAAAAAACTAATGCTGCAAGTCGTGATTGTCGAAGTGCTTAGCACATTTAGCATATTTGGCCTCTAAAAGCCTCACTTTGCCTGAGTTCTGACCTCCAGGATAATGTTTCTCTACAAAACATTTGGTCCTTGCATTGAAAATATTAGCAAGTAAAGGCAGTGTTATTCCTTGAGATAAACAGTGTAATTTGACAGTTTTCACGTTATGTCACATATCACAAAAGCCATCACCTTCTCCTTTTCTTCTATTGCCAGGATACTTCCTAAAATATTATCCAATTGCAATAATTAAGTAGGGTAACAGAAGAAAGCAGAGAGAACATTTTAATCATTTGTATGTTTGGACTTTCCCCATCACTCATCTGCAGCAGGCACGTGTGTCTGATACGTGGGAAAGGGAAGGGAAGGTTGATTTTACTTCATAAATGCTCAAGGGACCCACATTTCCTTGTGTCACACATTTCAGATATTGCCATATTACAGATAATGACTTCTCATGGTACTGCCACAATTGATAATAACGGCCTTTACGTTAAAGATCTCAATTTAATATAAGCTCTAAATACCCATTATATTCTGTTAATGATTAAGTAAGTGGACAGACGGGAGGAGTGCTGTCCCAGTAAAAATGAAAACACTCTGGAATTGCAGAGTCACAGAAGGGCAGGGGAAGCACACTGCACCAGTCAGGGCCAATAGAGGAGATCACAGCCCTGGCTCCTGAATAAAACCCACATCAGGAACTTTGTTATTGATGAGGAGTCTGCCACTGCTTGGAGCATGGTCAGATCATCTTTACCTGACTTTATAAGTCTACATGAAAAACATGCAGAACCTTCCTGAGCATCTGCAAGATGCTACTGAGGCATAAAACACCAACACACATTTGTGGAGGGCAGGGTGAATATATGCATATGTGGACCTACAAAATTTAATTTTAAGTGATAGATTATTAAAGACAGTGAAGACCATGACCTTATGTAATGCCACGGACATTTCAGTGCTGGAAGCATGAACTTTCACAGTGAGGGCTGGAGAACACAGCTGTATCAGAAAAGAAAAGGTCCCATGATTTGTTCACTGGCTCCAAGCAAAACTGCCATGGTTCAGGCAAATTTGTTCCTTTTAATCAAGAAGAGTTTTATCTGCACAATTGACACATCCTCTCCAACATCAGAACTGAGCCATTGCACTGGAGAAACCTCGCAGGTCCTAGAAATATTTTGCCTTTGGGATTTGTGGAAAACAAGGAGGAATATTTTGTTGGAGTGTAGCAGATCCTTTGAAGACCTGCTTGAAGAACACCAGATGTGTGTAACCCACACAAATCTCTGCCATTTTTTACCTGGAGAGAGTAGACTCAGTGGCTAAGCTCTCTGAGGTTGCTCATGGGAGCAGACTCATCAGCTTTGCAGGACAGCATTCTGTTTTATTGAGCAAAAGTCAAAGAACTGAAGTTTACAAATTGTGATCAGCTTCATGAATATGGTTGTTCCAAGGAGAACCATCAATAATTAGCCATGCATCTGTACCCAAGAAAGCACACAATAATTTCTTTAATCAACCCCAGGCCAGGGAATAGCAAAGGCAGAAAATTTAATGTGTTTTAATCAAAGGCCACCATCATCCACATCTAATGCTATAAGGATGCTATCAGTCACCAACAACATTGCCTGCCAATTGTGCACTGTGTTGAGCTACAAACAAATCATGTGTAAAAGCCACTCACATATTTATCGTGGAATGAGGCCTAAAAGCAGATTTATGTGTGGCCAAAATGTTATTCCTTGCAACACAATCCATTAGCTGTGCATAAACATGTTCAAGCAATTTGGACAGCGTGCGTCACAGTGGAAGAGACCAGAGCACCACCCGAGGGTAGAATGATTCAGAGGTTGGTGCCACTCTGAGCTTCGTGCCCAGATGTAAACTGACTTCATAATAACAAATTACTCATGGGAAAGCCAAAGGAAGGGGAGGATGGCAATCAAAAGTATTATCATGCTCTCAAATCCAAGTACAATCAAGTTCTGTAATCCGTTCTAAGCAGTCTTAAACAGCCCTGCTGGTTAGTGAAAAATGTGTAGAAAAGGTGGTGGGAAGAAGATAAATTTATTTTGCTTTCTTTGATACTGGAACATTGTAACTCTTATTCCATAGTGGGCAACTAGTTTTGCTGAAGTTCTTGGAAAACTCATCAACTTGAATATGGAATATGTTGATCATATCACTAAAGTATCAGGGTAATATGCTCTAGGCATCCAAAGGGATGAGATCTAATTGTAATTTTGTTTATAGAACTATTTTTGGTAATTATTTGAATTGGTAACATTCTTCCTAAAATTAATTTTTGAGGGGATCAAAAGTGTGTAAATTCTCTGGACTGAAAGAAGTGTATCTACTTTAAAATCATCTAAGATTCTTCCGAGAAAAAGTGCATGAAATGGTTTTTAAAAGATCCATTGGTCAGATTTCCTTATTTATAGAACAGTAAATCTGTCATCTTTGTGGGAAAGAGCTTCTTAATCCAGCTCTAAACTGACAAAATCATAATCCTTCCATGGGAATACTTTTGGATTCTATTTTTGAATCTGACAAACCACACATTGAGGAGTGGATCCTAGCCAGGATCACAAGGAATGTCTAAACACTGGCTATACAAAAGTTCACATGCTGTCTATAGAAAACATATCCCAGGGATAATTTTTATCAGTGTTCTTAGTCTGTAGGAGGAGGAGTGTGTATGTGTGAAGCTGTGGTAAATTAAGTTTCGTGTTCCATAGCTGACTGACTGCTGTCTCTCAGTGAACGTAAATTAGACTACAAAAATTAAAAATCAGGAATATTTTCTGAAAGATTAAGTGCAGCTCTTAGTTACTGCTCATGACTGATTCACTAGTAGAGATCAGGGCGAAATACTGATTTATTTTATACCATTGGGTATTAGTCAAGGGCCAAATTTAAGATTGCTTAGATTCAAAAAAATGTTACTTCCTCCGCTTAATCAGGTATTTTACTACAGTTTGTTTCAGACTCCTGAAATTGTATATTCCACATCAACAGGAGTTTCAACATCTCCACAAAAGCTTTCAAGCTCAGGGCCTTACTTATTTCTTTTCCATTGTCCTGGCAAAGAAACAGTATTTTGATTGGACTCTGATCTCAAAAGCAGCTAACTGGAGCATGTTTATTTTCACAAGCACCAATACAAGATTTGTGGGTGCTCTTCAGGAATGCTGGCAGCTCATAGTCCAACAAAATGGAATTAAATTGAAGCTGATCACGGAGCAGCCATGTTGGAACCAGGTGATTTTAAGTCAGTTTTATAGGAAGAATTTAAAAAAAAAAAAAGGTGATATTGCATAATGTGGAAACTGCTCAAACCCTAAACTTTGATTAATCCTGATTCGTATATTGACAAGCCAAAATAAAAAAAAAGTTATAACTTTTCTCCCCACTTCTTGGACAACTGCGTACCAGGCTGTAATGTTTATTGATCACCATTCTTTATCACTTTCCATTGAACATTTATGTCCGTAGTTATGCATAAGGACTATTGATTGTGTAGTAATTACCCTCTAATGTAGGTCAGCTAAGGTCACCAGTACCAACTTGCCCTTCTTGATTTTTGTTAATTTAGTTTATTGGGATTTTGTTTTTCTCATTTTCAGTTTTGGAATTGATTTCCTTTTTTTGCACCTTTTTACGCGCCATGCAATATTTAAGCTGTTTACAAGCTGTGGAAAAACTTCAACTTCATAACTTCTTTCAGGAATATCTATTTCCTCTGCTATTGTATGCTGGTCTTCAAGAATACAATATACATTTCTCTGGATAAAATCTAAGGTAGAAAAAGAAAATGAAGAAAATAAGCCAAAAAAAAAAATGAAAGAAAGAAAGATTGCATTTATATTTACTTCACTTCGGGACAACTCTTAGGCTGTAACTTGGATTACATCTCCTTTTGTAAAGAACCCATAATAAATTCACCTTCTTGAAGAAGCCTCTGAAGTGTGAGTAGGATGGCATTGTGTTTGAAGACATGGGTCAGAACTTTAATTCTGGTTTTGTAGTCACAAGAGCTGAGCCAGCATCGGGTGTGGGAGTATTAATTCACTGCTGAGGTGTGGGTCCACAGTGAATCATTGCACTCTGCAAGCAAATAATTAGAGATAAAATCATGAGATGGGGATATTATTTGTTACACTTGTCCGCTATGTCTGAAATTGAATCTTGAGTACTTCCAGGGAGAGGTCAAATCTCCCAATCTCCTTTCACCAAATCAAACACATTGGGGACCTGATCCTCACTAAGTTTGTCTTTGAGATGGCACAGGCACAGAAGTTATGATAAAGAAATAATAGATTTCATTCAACCATTGAATTGCAACAAATGTGGGTGACATACAGCAGATAATTTTGGAGTCAGGAAAGCTAACCAGAAAGTATTTTTCTTTTTATAGACTTACGTGTTTAAGTCAATTTTCATGACCCTAAGTACAAAGAGCATTTGCATTTCCTGGCAGATATCTGAAAGATAACTAAAACTGAATTTCCCCAAACTGATGTTTTTCTGCACATAAAATTTGAAAAGAAAAAAGAATTTCTCTGGATTTCTTTTATCTAACTCTTTGCTATGAACATGTACACATATCCCACAAAAAATGATTTCCAGTTGTATCCTTCTCCAGGCATTTTAGAGAAGAATTATTGGTGTCTTAAAGGATGACTAAGCATTTGGGATATATTTGTGGGAATGTTGGGTGGTATTGCATTTGAAGAAATGGGTCAGAACTTTAATTTTGGTTTTATACTCACAGGAGCTGCATCAGCACAGGGTGTGGGAGTAYTAATGATCCATCTCTGTGAATGAGGATCATTGTAAAAGATGTCTGACTGCCACACAGAACGGCATTAAGCATATAATTTTGCTAGTAAGGATATTTTGACCTAAAATGCCATAAATGATGCAAACTCAAAATAGAAATTTTTCAGAAAATATGCTGAAACATCTTAGGCTTTTGAGTATTTGCTAAGTGTAAATCGGGTTTCGTAAAGCTTTTCATTCATTTCAGGCTGTACAGACTTCAGAACTGCTGGCCACAGAGCTTTGTCTTTGGAAGGCTGGAATTCCCCCTGGCTGTTGTTCACACTGACCTTTGCATTGGCTCGTTGTCCATACTTGACATGGGTCAGACAGACAAAAGCTGCTTTCCTCTTGTCAGTCAAAATGAGCCCTTTCCAATTTGTTCTTTAAGGCCATGTCATGCCTTTTGTGAATCTCTTGGACATGACAAATCATATGAGAATGTGTTTCTTGAGGAAGGCCAAAGTGCTGTATTCTCTTTTTTATAAAAACTTTAAAAATCCCTTCAAGGATTCTCTCCTGCTACCATGTACAAGAAATAGAAAACAAACAAAAAAAAAATTAAATTTCACTAGAGAGTCACACAGGTCAGTTATCCTAGTCCTAAGATTAAACCCTGCCTTTTGAGTATCCTGTCTTAAGACAGTTTTGCCATAAAGAGCTATACATGAGAGACTTCTTTCCTGATTCCACTGGAGTGTAGTTATAGAGTCAGACATGGACAGACAATTTTAGCTGGTAAAAAACAACCTAAATACTCTTTGAAGAGCACATTAACTTGAAGTTTTGCCTGAAGCTACATGTTTTCTGGACCAGAACTGATGTTAGCCTCGCTATTGCAGAGAAAGAACAGAATTAGTGCACGACTCCTTTCATTAGCTATCTGAATATGCCTTGTCTGCTGTTACGTAACAGCCTCCTGTGAAAATTAAACATGCCTGTGGGATATTTTGCAGAAAATAAAATTATTTCTGGTGTTAAATACATGGATCAGAGGTAACAGATTGCTCAGTGTGGCGTGGTAGAATCAGGCTTTTCCACTCGGTCCAAAAGCTGTATGCTGCTGCTTACATTTAGTTTCAGTATTTGATGAGCTCTAATTAAAGCGATTAAACCTCAAAAGAAAAAGGAAAAAAAAAAAAAAAAAAAAAAAAAAAAAAAAGGAAAGCAAAAACTTTAGAAATATTGGCTACAAAATGTAGAAAGGACACATAAATTAAAACACATTAAAAAAGCTACTTCAGAAAAGAAAATATATAAAATAAGACAGATTTTAATACACTGAAAACACCATCCAGTTATTTTGTTTATATATGATGCCAGTTGATTTCCTGGCTGCAGAAATTTTTGAAAGGAGCTGAGTATCAGCCAACGTGGCTGAGGTCAGCAGATAGCAACTTCTCTTTAGGATTAGGGCAGAGCTAAAAAGCGGAATGTATGATTTTTTTCAAAAACAGTCTCTAAGTGGGTTTGAAAAGATCAGATGGCCCATTCTTTGGGCTCTTGAAAAGTGCAATTTCACAGCAATATCTTACATTATCTTAAATTATCTTACAGTATTGTCATATCAGGAATACAACATTAAAACACCCAGGGTGGAACTTATGCTGCTACACTTGAGAAGGTTTAAAGCAGTTTTTAAACAACTTTTTGCTTGAAGATCCTTTCTGTAGTCAATAAACACATTCAGAGAGCAACCCAATGATTCCAAAAGGAGAGACTCAAGACAAGTACTGCACATGGCCCTGGAGTATCTACCCCTTCTCCTGATTGTAAAACGAACCTGGAGACAGAGCCAATAATTTGTTCTGAATGTCCAGATGGACAGACTTAAGAGATACCATTCAATTTTCAAAGTATTCTTAAAATAGTCAAACTTATAATCCTGAACTCATTCAGCCACTCTTTTACACTGTCTCTTACTGCAGGTTTGAAATGGAACTTTGTTCTTTTTAGGCTTTTTTATCAGATTATTATCACCACACAGCCAAAAATAAAGATTTTCTTTAGTAAATATATCAATACAGATGTACTGATATACATCAATTCCCATATTTCAGTACTAAAGAGTGTGAAAAATCCTAGGTGGAAAAATTACCATTGATTTGCAAGCACTTTCAGAAAAGAAAAGAAACAGAGTCATAGAATGATTTGGGTTGGAGAGCACCTTAAACACCACCTTCTTCCAGTAGGGACACTTTCCACTGTCCCAGGCTGCTCCCAGCCCCAATGTCCAGCCTGGCCTTGGACACTGCCAGGGATCCAGGGGCAAYCACAGCTGCTCTGCAAAACCTATTCCAGGGCCTCCCCACCCTCACAGCGAAGGAATTCTTCCTTATCATTTAAACCTATTCCCTCTGAGTTTAAAGCCACTACCCCACATCCAAAATGAAGCACCAGACCATATATCAAGTCCACTACATCCTGTTGGGTTGAAATGTGTGTTGCATTTTGCCTGGTCTTTCCCTAGTTGCATTTACTGATGGAATAAGGTCRCCTAGAGGACTTTCACCTCATCAGCTCATTCAGCAATATTAAGTGAACTTTGTTTTATGTTCAGACAGTTTAGCAATGATGCCTTTCATATGACTAATTTATGTCAAACATGTCAAGATTATTTTTTCAGAAGTATTGCATCCAGTATGGCATCAGTAAGCAGCCATTCAATACACAGCTGCATACCTAAAGAAGCAAAGCATCGAATGTATACCTTTTCTGCTTAGAAAATATTCTRGAAGTAAAGATATGGCAGAATTTCAATATAAAAAGTAGATTTTCTTGAGAACTTACTGTAATTTCCTGTCTTTGAGCATCATTTGTTCTGAATTTTCTTTGATAATGCAATAACAATCAGGTGGTTTTTGTTTTGTTGTTTTTGGGGGCGGGGGTTGGGGTTTTTTGGGTTTTTTTGGGGTTTTTTTTTGAGGGGTTTTCGTTTTGTTTTTTTTGTTTTGTTTTGTTTTTTTGTTTTTTTGGTTTTTTGTTTTTTTTTGTCCTAGTCAGATAGGAAGAAGAAAAAAACCCAGTGAGAATTTTTAATGATTCAGGAGGAGAACATGTTCTGACTTACAACATAGTTGACATATGGCATAGACAACGTTATCACTGTCATGGAGTTCAGTGTTGTATCCAAATAAGAAGTTATGAGTAAGACATAAATTATTTCTCTTGGACTGTGGCTGTCCAGCCATGGCTTTCAGCCATGGTTAATATTTGTAAAAATGTCAAAGCAATTTAAATGCTTTAGCACCACTTTTAAAAAATTGTCATCCAACAAGATTCAGAGCCCCATCTAAAAGAGTTTTTCCAAGATTAATAGGTATTTCGAAATATCTAGAAATGTGTATGGAAGCTTAAAGTTTCTTTTGGTTTTTTGTTTTGTTTTGTTTTGCTTTTTTTAAATAAGTGTTCATGTCAGAGGCTTAATCCATGTTGAGACACTTCTCATCCACCATGGAAGGGTCATTCCCACAATGCCCACAGAATATGCACAGGAGATAAAAAGGAAGAAATTTATTCCTTTTTAGTTCTTTTGAYGCCTTCATTGAACACAGAAGGATGTGTAGTTGTAGATACCAAAACACGTAATAAAACCATGCCACTGAGACAAGGCCTGGGGAGCAGAAGGTGAGTTTGTGGCACCCATTCTCAGAGAAATCTCCAGTGTCTGAAGCACCACATCATTCTCCAAGAGCAGCTGCTTTTTTGGCTGCCTCTGTGTGGAACACAACTCAGGTAACTCCAGCGCTAGCTTCAAATTATGCCTTTCCTACTTCTGCCTTTAAGTCACCGTGTTCAATAAATATAACATCAAAAGAAGATACCTCGATTCAAAATTGAATAAAATATTTCTCTTCAGTGTGGGTTTGGCTGTTAAAGTACTGAAGAGGATTCAGGAATGTAGATTATGTATTAACTGCTGTCATAACTCCTTAAGGTGGAAATGTTTCAGATGCAAAAGGATTAAATTGGGACAGATGTTATCACGTGTTTATGAGTCATGATAGTTATTAGTGATCCTCTTTACCCACCTTAGACTCAGTCTCGAAATTAGGAACCCAGTATTCTGAAACTGGGAATTTTTCTTCTCAGTATGTCAAGGAAAAGGAAAGCTTTCAGGGGAAGATTGCAATTCTCTTTGAAGAAGTTTCCATGTCATATAAAGATTTTCCATTAATTCACTATGGAAGGAATTATTACCACCACGTCCACAAAAATATAAGTAATTAAAAAATTTTCACATACATTTATTTCATTTGTGATCATTTTTTTTCTAAATCCAATGGAAGTTCAGTCCTGTTTGCTTTCTTACTTTGCTTTTCCTTTTCCTTTTTATGTTTTGGGTTTGTTTACTTTTTCCTGAAGTGGTATTGTCAAACTGTTAAGAAAATATTGTGTTCTTAAATTCCGGAAATTGTTTGATAGTAGGAGACAGGGAGACATCTCCTTGTATGTTTTGTACCAGTCCTTTATTTGGCTTTGAAGACTTTGTATTCATTCTGTATATTATTTTATAGGATTCCAGTCAAGCAGAGAAATATTTCAAATTAATATCTATAGACTGAATATTTGGCGAGAGAGAGAAAATACAGCAAAGCTCAAAACCCAAACACAGTGTTTTACAAGTACTCTAGTTTCAGCTCTTGGGATTTCAATTTAGATCTTTCMGAAAGAACATTTGAAGAAAATGCAAACTAAGATTTTTTTTATGATCCCTTAAGCCCAAAGTTTGATTAGAAATACTGATATCTCCCATCCCTTCCCTATTCTTGGGAAACAAACTCGAGGAAAAGAAAAACAGGATACAAAGAGCCTGTGAAAAACACTAAAAAGCTTTAGGAAGTGAAAAAAAAAGGGAAAAATATTTTTCTGTTTTAAGACATGCAAAATGTTTGATTGTAAAGGAAGTACAGACTTCTAGCCTTGTTGGAGGAGACTGATCAAGCTACAWCTCCCATCATGACATTCACTAAGAAATAATAGAAATTTCTTTTCAGTCTCTATAACATAACGCAAGTAGAGTTTGCTTATTCCTTTCCCATAGAGCAAAAACACTCATGTGAGGAATAGGCTGGAAATAAGTTTCAAACTAACCTATATCTCCGCTGCTCA
The DNA here is from genome assembly GCF_030028575.1 of Malurus melanocephalus. Lineage (NCBI taxonomy): Eukaryota > Metazoa > Chordata > Aves > Passeriformes > Maluridae > Malurus > Malurus melanocephalus. The sequence goes on from NW_026624052.1 coordinate 10,758, forward strand.
AATGTAGACAACTTGAGGTGCTCAGTGTGCATATAGGAAGGGAAAAGCAATTCAATATTGTTGTAGATGGCCAGCAAATTACAGCCCCTGAAAGCAAAGAAGAAATAGGAAAGATGTTATGATTTAGATGTGTSATGATACTTCCACAGGCTACGGCTGTCTAAAAGCAGCTCGTACATCAACCCTTGCTCTCGGCTGTGTGTGAAGTCAAAASAAGAAGATACTAAAGGCTGAGTTCATGGGGAGAGATCCTAGCCCCTCTGAAATCAATGAAAAGAGCCCCACTCTCTTAAACTGAGCCCATCTTTCACACCTGGAATTTGCACAGTTAGATGGGAATTTCCTGTTCCAAATATTGAATGGGTTTAAATTAGAATAGACAGCCTGGTGAAAACTAGGGTRTACATTATTCATAAAAATTACAACACTGTGGTTATGTCATGTTCTTCAGGATTTAATTTTTTTTTAAATTTCCTTGTGCAGTTTTGTCACTTTTTAAAAAATTAAAAAATATTTAGAAAGCTGTTAGGATGAGGTCAGGCTCAGAAGGTAATTTAATATGAATGTCATTATAAAAATTCCACTGCTTCAAATGATTTTTTCTCAGATTAATAAATCTGCTGAGATATAAAATTATCTGATTWATAACTATGTATTAGTAGATCTGAAACGCCAGTTATTATCTCCTTGCTTAATACTTTGATTGTTTTATAATTTTATGCAGTTTCTAGAATAGGTTCAAAAAGAAGAGAAATAATAATTTGTTAGCCACTCTTTCAATTAGATTTCCACAATGGAGAATAACACTCTGAGTTAAATTYTCTGTGATTAACATAATCTGAAATAAGATATAATTGTGTTAGTTATTGGACTTTTAAATAGTTTCTTTGTTTAATGGAAATCCAGGAACTGAATACATCAGAAATAATTTACAGTACAACACTTTTTGAGCAATTTTCTTAGTCATTGTGGTGGTCTTAGTCATTACCTGCTAATAAAGAAACTGAAAACTGTGTATTGTCCTTAAAAGAGCCCAAAGATGYTAATTTTACAAGTTATACATTAGGTAAAAATCCTTTGTGGTTAAAAGCAATATCTTGACCTGACTCAGAGAAGTGAGAAAAAAATTACTGGGAMCCTTTTTTTGTCAAGTTTACTGAAGATGTAAACCTCTTTATAATGCAGGGAAGTCAGGCACCTGTTTCTTAGTTCTAGAGACCTTTTGATATTGCAAATAAGCAGAAAAAAAACCTCTCCTGTATTACTTAATCTATAACTTACAAAATTTGGCCACTGATTTCACTGGAGCCCTGAATTAATCCTATTCTTGACAAAATGCCTTAGTATAGACTCATTTCCTTCAGTGAAAATTTTCTCATTTAGTACCTGTCCTGTTTTTCTCTAAAATATGGTGCAATGGGAATGCAGACCAAGTGCAGAAAATGGCTTAATTCCTGATRGGTTTCTATGCACAAATTTATTAGGAAAGTGGATGTGATTCTGAAAAACCATGATTGTTCTTTGCTGGAAACTTATTTTGTCCCACACCAACACCCCTGGGGTTTCCACATCCAGTTCTAGCCAAATAACACAAATCTTTCTTTATCCTATAGCCCATAATGACTTGGGACTTTCCCTGATGGAAAAGATCCTAAAATAGGATTTTAAAAAGTCTCCCCWCTTCACATATACACAAAGTACAGTTATGTTTAACTAAAGATCTTAATTTTGTAGAGAAAGCAAAACAAAAAGCACTGGAGAATAACAAAACAAGCCTTAGGGCCTTTCTCTGGAAGAAAAGTGCACCCACAGAGCTACTGCAGTTTGCAAAATCGACTGTGGAGCTAGCAGGGACTCTCATTTAGCTGAGAAACCAGCATCTGGCAACGACTGATATAAAAAGCCTAGCTCACACTTTACCTTGTGTCAGTTGCTTTTTTGGGTAAGCACATGACATTAGCACAGTCAGGAAAACATAAATCTCAGTGTTGAGTGTTATAAACCTCCCTGACTCCCTATGAATTTTCGGAGCACAACTATGTGGAAGATTCTCTGTAGCTGTTAAGGCCAACAACAATATCCAACTTTGCTCGTAATTCAGGCCCCATTTCAAATCACTGAGCCACCAGAGACAGAATCCAYGAATTTGGGGTTCAGGTTCAACATCAGACATTTATTTGGAAATGTTCTGCCCATGTATAGCTCATTTTACATCTTCCATAATAAAACCAGYGAAAACATCTCTTCCAGCCACCTCCTCCACTCATTTCATAGGTATGGCTAGAGCTATTCTCACTCTTTTTATAACTCTTCCATTTCATATTAATGTTCTGCTGGTCCACAAAATCACTGGAGGAATTTTGATATTCTGTCATGGAACACCATTACTCTGTCTGCAGCAGGCCTGGGCTGCCCCATCTGACCCCCTCCAAGATGTGCCATAAAAAATGGTCTGGATGGTCAAAGCCAAGGAGRGGTGGTAGCAAATGGGATTAAATTCAGCTGAGGGACGGTCACTGTGGTGTYCCCAGRGGTCAGTGYTGGGGCCAGCCCTGTTTAATGTCTTTATTGGTGATCTGGGTGAGGGGATTGAGTCYACCTGTGGTAAATWCAYRGAGGACACCGAGTTGGGTGGGAGTGTGGATGTGCTGGAGGGCAGGAAGGCTCTGCAGAGGGGTCTGGACAGGCTGGGTCCATGGGCTGTGGTCAGTGCTGTGAGGGGCAGCAGGGCCAAGTGCCGGGTTCTGTCCTTGGGTCACACCAAGCCCTGCAGCTCCAGGCTGGGCAGAGGGGCTGGAACACTGGGAAAGGCCCTGGGGGTGTTGGTGCCAGCGGCTGGACATGAGCCCAGGGGTGCCCAGGTGGGCAAGAGACCAATGGCCCCTGGGCTGTCCCAGCCATGGTGTGGCCACAGCCCCAGGACAGTGTCCATCCCCTGTGCTGGCACTGCTGGGGCACCTCCAGCCCTGGGGACTAGATTATCATAAGTACTAAAAGTCTCTTTTTTTTTTTTTTTTTTTTTNTGTGCTGGAGGGCAGGAAGGCTCTGCAGAGGGGTCTGGACAGGCTGGGTCCATGGGCTGTGGTCAGTGCTGTGAGGGGCAGCAGGGCCAAGTGCCAGGTTCTGTCCTTGGGTCACACCAAGCCCTGCAGCTCCAGGCTGGGCAGAGGGGCTGGAACACTGGGAAAGGCCCTGGGGGTGCTGGTGCCAGCGGCTGGACATGAGCCCAGGGGTGCCCAGGTGGGCAAGAGGCCAATGGCCAATGGACTGTCCCAGCCATGGTGTGACCACAGCCCCAGGACAGTGTCCATCCCCTGTGCTGGCATTGCTGGGGCATCTCCAGCCCTGGGGACTAGATTTTCAGATGTTCTAAAAATCTCAGAGTTTTTTTTTGTTTTGTTTTGTTTTTTTTTTTAATGTCTTACTTCACCACAGCATACTAAAAATATATTAATCATCTTTTGAATGTTTAATGTAACAATGAATCTGATATATCAACACATAATTTGGACTCAAACAAAAAGAAAAAAAATCTCTAAAATTATAGCTCTTTCATTTTCACATATGACAGTTTTTAAATTTCTAATCATTTTTGGTTTTCTAGGACTGGAACATTAGCAGCACATCTGGAAAATTTAAAAGACAACTAATTTCACCTAGGTTTTCAACGCAGCAAGAGTTGTGTCATTTGGATAAAACATTTATATTCCTCAGCTGAGATTTAAAGTCACTCCTAGGAAAATCAGAAGTGAAATTAAATGGGTACTGATATTGCAATTGGACAACAGGCACCTGTTAATCTTCTCTAAAAAGCAGATGAAACATAATTCCTCACATAAAGCTAATTCTGTGGTTTCCTGGTTCCTGTGGGCTGTACTAGCAGATGGTATCAGCAGCATTCCTTCAGCTTTGGCTAAGAATCAGCTTTTCATTTCAATTTGTCTCTTTTTAATTTCAACCAGGGGCAYTATGTACAGTAGCTGCTCGAGTTACTCAAATAATTATTGCAAAGCACCATTTGTGGTGAAATTTAATGTCTACCTACTGAACATGAACTTGCAGATAGCATTTTTTTGTTGTTGTTTCTTGGCAGACAGATTTAGAGAGAATCCAAATGACCTTTTTTTTTCATAAGGTGCTGAAGGCAGATCCATGGAGGTGTCTCAGAGTGTCACAGAGCATACATCCTTTCTAACATTTTGGATCTCTTTTGCTGTGTTACCTTTCAAGTGCCATCCCACATTATTTATGGGCCCAGATGGATCTGCAAAAAACCTTAGAGCCTCAGCAATTCCTGGGGCTGAGGTAGAACTGTTTGGAGCTGCTATTGCATCTCCTCATTGCTAGAGATAATTCTCCAAAAGAGAGCAGTCTCCATCTAAAAACCTTGTCAGGCACGGTCAGCAAAAATGTAGAAGGTAAAAAACTATGAGTAATTCAGCTAAGAAAGTGTTACTGATTTTGAAAATGAGACTGAATGGGCAGATAGACGGGCAGAATTAAGATTTCATGGAAAATATATCTRATTGCATGCAAAAGCAGACTGATATGAGAAATAAGCATTTTATTAGTGGTAATTTTTTACTTAAAAATCTGCATCGTGAAATTCTTCGTATTGCGTTCCTAAAATCAAATGGTGTATATCAATGGTATAATAAATGGTGARAAACTGTGGGAAAAAGGAACATAACCTTTGTGGAATACCTAAATACAAGATATAAATTAAGGATAAAAATTTTTATATTTTAATTAATTTTACTGCTCTCATGTTGAGATCTTTAAACTTATTCTGCATTAAATGCATCCACTCAATTTTATAATTTTTTTTTTTTTTTAACCATGGGAGTATAATCTGTGAAAGCTATTTTTCAAACCATTTTTGTCTACAATTAAAGGCTATTATTAGCAAGTAAAAAGGTCTGTTCTTTGAATAGCAGATACATACCTTGTTTGATGTAGAGGAAGAAGGTTAATTTTAAATTTTAAAGAATTTTTTAAAATTTCATTACTTTTTTTTTTTTTTATCAAGACAGTTAGAATTTATTAGTAAAATTCTGCCCTGAGTCTTATAACAGATTAACACCATACAAACTCCTTATCCTGAGATTATGAAGAATCTATTACCTCAGTCATTTAAAATRTCATTAAATTGCCCAGGGAGCTTAAAATAACAGCATTTTGCTTCCTGAYGTAACAGCATTAATTCAGTTCTGTAACAGTCTCTTTGTAAACAGTTCGTAGGGTACCCCTTAGTACCTTTTATGTAGTAGAAGATTTGTGGCTCAAAAAAAAAGTCCTGCAACTTTCTTTTATTAATTTTAAAGCTCTTAGAAATGTATCTCTGCCCTTGATGACATTCATCAAATATTTACYAAATGTGTCCTTCCACATCATCTTAGAATGTAACTGATGAAACATTTAAAAGCTGTCAACAGTAGTATATTTATAAGTTTGACTGCAAAATCATTACATTGCCTACAAATGCTGCCATCATGCACTAAATTTGTGAAGGAAAAAATGGAGAAAATGTCCCTCTGGTATTTTTGGGGCGGGTGTAAAGGTTTTTTGGATTTAAAGTTTGATTTTGCACGTGCCAGGTGTCCTCTGCACCCATTGAAGTGTTGGGATGATGTTGGGGATTACTGTATGAAAAGATTGGGGTTTTTTTGTGATTACTGACACCTTTTAGTGATTTAATGATGATATGTCCATTATATCAATAATTAAATACAATTTATATATAAATATACAGAAAAAAATATCACAATACTTGACATCACCTTACTATTAAAAACATAATGAGTGTGGGTTAATATTTATCAGTGTTCATCTGCTTTGTYGAATCAAAGCTCTGTTTGTTTTGTATGAATCTGTTAAGAGGATAAGGACAGAGAGATTAGGTCAGCAGGACAGGTGATGTGCAGTGAGCAGCTGTGACAATGGATGGTCARCTTGGAACAGACAGATAGAAAAGAATAAAAAGAGTTAATGAGTGAGAGGATGAAACCRAGAAAAATAAGGATTAAGCAGCACGAATGAAGTTCCTGGCACTGAAGTCTATTAGTGTATGAAATTATCTGCTGTAGGAAATGATAGRTATCCTATTTTTTGACTCACTGCACACTAGATGGGATAAGGTATTCATAAACAGACAATAGCAGGGGAAGAAAAAGCTCTTTTGTACAAGCAGAAAGGCAACAAAATAACCTTAACAAGGGTTTCCAATTTTGTAATTTCCTGGGGAGTACTTACCTGGCTTAGTGGCAGGTACTGAAGAGCAGTCTGTCTGTCTGAGATTTTTAATAGGTTGTTTTAATAAGCCTTTCTTGTGATTTGTGTTTCTGATAAGAACAGCAATTACCCAGCCAAGTAATGAGACTCTAATGAACATGTCTTTCCTAGATTACTTTAGAAGTTCATCAGAGAAGCTAATAGCCTTGTAAAACTAAAATCTCCTTTTCTTTTTTTTTTTACCCCTGTCAAGACACATCTGATTTTTCTGCTAAGTGCCTTCCACAAAAACAATGGAAAGACAAAAAATATATATATAGGTGTGTGTACATATGTGTCACCATCAAATGCATGCAACTTTTAGCTAACAGTATTTTTACAACAGTATGATATAGAACAATGAAAATAAATTTGTTTCTGTGTGCTCTGATCTACATGCATATACCAGTGTATTTTTTTTCACTGTAGGTTTTCTGTCAAATTGTATCTGTGAATACAGAGGAGGTTTCCAATATTTGGAAACTTTTAATTATTTAGCATTTCTAAGGAAAAAAAAATTAGAGGATCTGAACAAGSCTATGAACTGCAGTTCAAAGCAGTGCCATAAAGGATGGCACTGTAAAAGGTGGAAAGGAAAAGTTGGGTGATTATTTAAATCTGCTTGCAGAGACATGAGCAGTAGCCCTGTTTCACTGAGCTAAATATCAACATTTCTGTACAATCCATTGTTGAATAACTTGGAGATATGCAAGGCTAAGGGGGAATTATTAAAGTATTTGATTGGTGAAAACCCCAAAAAGCTAGTGTTACACATTCACATCCTTAACTGATTTAGTAAATTATTTTTTGATGGGATCAAACCCAACCCAGAAGGGCTGATTTCTGCTCTCTTATTACACATGGAATCTTCTAAGGCTAACTCTAGWGCTTAGTTGCTCATTAAGTAAACATTTGATCAGAGCAGTCCCACCACGAACAATAATTTCTGAATGATGTGACTCAGAAATTTTCGTGGCAGCAAGTCTTAATTGAAGCTGTGAGATGAGTTTATTTTAGAGGGCAATTAATGTATGCAACAACTTCATGATTTCARATGCTCAAGGCTGACCTTGAGTTCTGAAATAAAATAATTCTGTGAATTGCTTTACTGGAATAACATTTAAAAGCAATTTCAATTTTCAATCATTTTGACAAGGTGATGTGTTTTGGTTTGTTTGAGTTTTTTCCTCCCAGGTGATTTTATTTRCTGATTTATTTGTTTATTTTGGTAGATGTTATTTTCCTCTCGAAAAATGTGTCCCTAAAAAAGGAAGAGAAAGCACAACAAAGAGTGTTGATATCACTACTTGGAAATCATTATTTCTTTATCACATCTAAATGGTTCCTGGAACAGATTTTCTTTATAGCAAATAACTTAATAGCAATGTGGTGAAATCTA
>NW_026624052.1:18705-31464 GCF_030028575.1 Malurus melanocephalus
TCAATTTCTTTCCTGCAGGTTAGAAATTACACTCCTTGAATTCAAAGTGTGTAATTGCTGAGATAAACAATTCAGGAGCGAACCTTGCCTTGCAAATTGATGGCAGCAGATTGCTGGYGTACAATGACAAATGATGACTCTGCTCATGATGTGTTTGCAAGCAGAGAAATAGAGGATGGGCTACGTGCATCAAACACTTAAATTACACTGAATAATGTGACTGGCTGAAGTCAATAATAAACAGAAAACACAGGAAAAGGGATGCAGTGGTTTCATCCAGTGGAAGGACTGAAACAATATGAGAGACAGAAGGGCTGTAAGATAAAAGTTTGGAGTTCGCAGAGGAACAAAAAGAATATCAGGAGGGATACAACAGCAACAACTAATGATTTTAATGAAAAGTTATTCAGYTTGTGTCCTCMTGAAACTGGTGATCGCTGGAATGGYATGCACCATAGTAYCTAAGTTCAATAAATGGGTCTTCTTGAAAGAGGCCTGATGCCAGAAAATTAAATCCTGCAATAAAATCACATATTTGGATTTGAAATTTACTCTTRGAACCACGTAAGTTATGCCAGTTATACACACTATCACCTGTGTGTACACCCATGAGTGTACAACCTCAAGCACCAGACTTAGTGACAGACTGAACACTGGCAACAGAAATTTAAAACTCTTAGGTGCACAGAAAATATGGAGGGAGGGAAATAATAAGAAAAAAAATAAGGTTTTAAAAGCTAAACATTTATGTATTTTGATAGTGATCAAAGCATATTTTGACCTTTTATATTTTACAAAAAAAAAATATTGTTCTCTTTTGCTTTTTTTGACAACTGAATACTCTTTGCAGAGAGCTCCAAAAATAGTTTATAAACTTTCTTTTATTATATTTTTATAATATTTTAATATATTTTTATTTATTATATTTTTTATTTTATATCTAGTTCCTATAGCCTACATTATGAAGTAGCAGGTACTTCATAAGTACCTAAAAAACATTAAACAATCATAAGTTCACAAAAAGGCACTTTAGTTCATTCTTATAATATCCTGACACTTTTGCTTTGCTTCTCTTCATGGAAAAAAAAAACAAAAAAACAAAAAAACAAAAAAAACAAAATAAGTGCCATTGCTAGACAATGTATTTCCCTCACTTATGTAAAATAAAAGGTGAAGGTGGTTTTAGAGACTGAACTCAAAAGTCATACATAAGAGAAAAACAGTTTCAGAACTGATTGAGAAAAAAGGTTTCAGAACTGATTGAGATAAAGAGCTTCATTACTCACAGAATGCTCAGAGGGAAGTGGATAACCTAAGAGAAAAGAAGCAACAAACATTTTCTTATTGAATAAACTTCTATCGATGGTATGAAAAGAACAGGAAAGCTTATGCATCAGAATGTGGAAATGTCAGTGTCTTGTGTACAGTTCAGCATTTTCTTAATCTCACTTTCTGTTCGACTCCTCAGGGCATCACTTTGTGAGTACCCAAGGGAAGGGACAATTGGTTTGTGTTTACACTGTCCAGCACAGAGTGGAAAACTCAGGCAAATTGTGCAGCTCAACATTGCTGTTAAGTCTTCCTCAGCAATCATAGCCACAAAAAACTATGAAACACAAAAAAAATTTAATTTCAAAGTCTTTTACTATGTTTTTATCCTATTGCTTGAATTGAGATCCCTAGGATTTTCCTGGGATGATGCTGAAAAACAGGTTACCTTTTAYAATTTGTGTGTTTGTGTGACTGCTGTGTTTAAGTCACTGTTTGTGTCTGAACCACTGTTTTGTTTTATACAAGGAAATTAAACTGGATCTGCCAAAGCCATACATCCCTGCAATCCCTGTAGAAATGAACCAGGGTGCACAGCGCTTGCTAGTGCAGKAAATTAACAAGATTAATGGGAGATTTCCTCTTACCTTGTGAACCTGAAAATCCATCTCTTTGTTCACACTAGATTAGTTTTACTCTTTGCAAGTGGCCCATTCCTAATTTTACATTCTTCAGAGATTATGAATAATACCAGACTGTAAATTTCCTGTACAACACTTCAGCACAAGGCTCTCTGGGATTTTGATTTCAAATCTACCTTGAGACTTGGAAAGTTATTTTTGTCAGATATACGCTGGTCTCTGGTTCCGCACATATTTATCCTGTGTCTTCAGATTTATATTTACTTTGAAAAAACATCTCCGTAAAAACAAAACTCAGAACATGGAATCACAGCAGCACAGGAGGCTTGAATCTCGTGGTCACTGTGGAAAAATCATTTGACTTTTCTGTGTCCAGATAGAAAAGGAACACAGAAAATGTTTTCAGCTGGAACGAAAAATGAAATGTGAAGCCTTTTCTTTGGCAAATTACCCTTGCAATGACTTACTGCTTTAGGTAGGCGGAATTTTTTTGTTCCAAACAATATGAAGAGGTGTTATGGAATGTATTCTTTTCTGAACAGGTGACTAATTTAATTAAAAGAATTTTTATTTTATTGTAGAGTCACATTATCACTACTTAGGGCTTGGAGGGACTTCTGAAGATCATCAAGACCATGTTCAAAGCAGAGTTAACTTCAGCAGGCTGCTCAGAGTTGTGTCCAGGTTTTAATATCTCCAAGGACAGAGAAYCCMCAAGTTCTCTGGGCAATTTGTTCCACTACCTGACCACCCTCACAGTAAAGAATCACAGAACAGAATCACTATGGTTGAAAAAGATCTGCAATATCATCAAGTCCTTTTCATCCTGTCCTTATTTACAATTTCTTCAGATTCAGATAAATAAATAATGTGTTCAGGTGCAACCAAAAGTCTAATAAAGTTAGTTTTTCAATAGTCAGGTTTTTTGAGGTAGCAACTTCTATAAGTTTTTTCTCCCATCACTCCAGGTAATGCTGTAATTTCAATTTCATTTCGAATTATATTGTAAAGGTGATAGGATAAAAAAAAAAAACTAATTCTTTATGCAAAACCTATGCAAAATCCTTACTGTAACAAGGAAGTGGAAATTCAACCAAATWGATGTTCTATATTTGCTTTTATAACAAACATATCTGAAAAAACTTGAAAGTTAGCAACAGTTCCAAATCCATGTGAAAACTATGAATGTGTGTGGCAGAAAAATAAATATGAACAGATCAATAGGAATCTAACTTCAAAGGGGCAAGAAAGATGTATTTGTGCTATTTTATGGATGTAGAACAGCATCACCATAAAAGTTCGTCCCAGAAGATCAGTAGAATAAATTTAAAACCTGTTTCATTTGGYAAAAGGATCTCCAGTAAAACTGCAAAGAACATTTATAGTAAACTTCTTGTCTAATATATTCTGATACAGGTCAAGAATCTTGCATATATTATTTTAACTTCTTCCATTATTTAAATAGCCCCAGAAGTGTATTTGTGTTTCTTTTTTCACAAATATTACAAGATCTATTCCTTTTTTCCTAGGGCTGGATGTTGGATGAAGCATATTAAGTGCTAATTATAAAAGAAAATGGAAGATTGGAACTATAAAAACAAAGGAAGTCATAAGCTTGGATTTCAATGTGAATTTCTGAGTAGAGACATAAGGACATTAAAAATATTTAAGGAATAAAACCCCAAAACTATCCCTTGAAGAAAAAGCTATTTTTTCTTTTTTTATTTTCTCTTTTTCTCTTTTCCCCTTCCCTTCCCTGAACTTCCCTGAACTTCTCTTCCCTGAACCCCCCTTTCCTGAACTTGCCTTCCCTAAACTCCCCTGAACTTCTCTGAATTTCCCTGAACTTCCCTTCCCTGAACTTCCCCTCTCCTCATTTGCTTAATTAGATATATTCCAGAAATATGAACAGAATTTCCGTTTTCAGTAATCTGACAAATGAAAATGCATTTTAGATCTAGATGGAGAAATTTTATTTGATATTTCATGGTACAACATTATGACAGTTGCTATTTTTCGTGAGTGTTCATAAAGGTATAAATAAAGATGAACTTCAGCCTGCATTAGATAATTTATTAGATAATTAAAATAATATATGCAATTAAGAATGAAGTCACTGTGGCTTCCACACTGGCACAAGGGTAGCCTGGTCCTTAAAAGAGCAATTSAGGTGTAAAGGGAACTGATTGTTTTCTTCTTAACTGGACAGTCAGACAGAATTATATTTATTTAAGTCCTGAAATTTATTTAAGTCCTGAAAGTTTGTGAGGTGAAAACTGATCTTCGCATTCCGTTTATATTCTGGAACAAGGGTGTTCTCAGTTTAGGGACCCTAGGTGAACTGAATCTATAAATTCAGTATCTCAGAGGTTCTCTCTGGCTTAGTTCATGGTCAGCTCTAAAGCACAGAATAACCTTGCATGCATAAAGCAGAAATATGSAAGTTTAAGTGAAAAGTGTTAAATGACATCTGAAAGATAGAGGAAAATGAAAYAATGGAACACATTAAAATTTAAATACTTAACTACCAATGTGAGGATGCAGAAGTTGTAATTGTTTTYTTCTTCACCATCTAAGTCTTTTTAATTCAATATATTAAATTATAGGTAATGAAACCTGAAACCTACATGAACTCTTACTTTCTTAGAAAGCTTTCTTTCTACATTTTTGCTGAGGGCTTTTTTATTTTTTTCCTCCTTTCTGCTTTACCGCAATCTTGAAGACTATGGATAATATTTTTTTAGTTCACTGTTATCCTGCAGAGAAAAGAATCGGTATAATAACATTACAACCCAAAGTGGTCCCAAGTCTGCAATAAGATTCTAATGTTGTTGTTGTGCTTTCAGGTCATAGAGCTGTTTTGTAGGGGTAAATTGTCAGGATCATCTCTGCTTTGGGGAACTCAAGTTATCCTCAGTATGGCTCAAAAACTGCCGCTAAACAAGGCAGAAGAAGCAAATTCTTGTACCCTGCTTGGATACTAAAGAARCAATCAAACAGACACAAATCAAAATCTCCAACGTTTCAGCAAACCCCAAATTGCTTTCTGTTTAGTTACTTTTTCATTGTCTTTCTTTTCAGCTTCCTTTTCTCTCCCTTCCTTCCTCCTCCTGAAAATGCGTGTGTGTGTGTGTATGCAAGAATGCTTGAAAAATGACAGAAGGTTGTATATTTGCAATAAAGATGTTGTAAGGGTTCTTAGAATAGATTTAGTACCAGGTTATTGTCAAATGACCCGCTTAAGACTGCCAATACCTGAATGTTGTCCAGGTAAACCAAATCAAGAGACCAATTGTGCATTTTTTCTTAACATTCCTCATGCTTCATTTATTTTAATAATTTCATTGATAATTTTTCATTATCTAGATTTTTTTTTTAATATGATACAATTTGATTAGGTATGATTTGATTGGGATGGYCCTGCTGGAGCAGGGAGGTGACACCAGGTGACCCCACTGTGGTCACTTCGAACCCAAATCATTCTGTGTTTCTCTGCACTTGAACTTCAGCTTTAAGCTGGTATCTGCCCATCACTTTATCCCCAAATAAGGAAAGCACCTTCTGAATCATGATACTGCTGCAGCATATGTCTTCCTGGGAGAAATCATCAAGGTGCCATATTTTCACAACATATCATTTGTAAATTGCTTGACAGTTATTTCTCCCATTATTATTTATCATGTTTCACTCCTCATAAACTGGAAAAAAAAAAAGGTTTATTTTCTGGTTAACAGGGTCTAAGAAGAAGATGTCTCTTGATAAATGACAGGATATGAATCAGGGTATATTGCACATTGTGAAACATTTTGCCGTTGTAAAAGTGCAACAAATAATAATTCTATCAGTTTTATTGGATATTGGTTGTTCAGTCTCATATGTTAAATGGATCTCGTGCAGCAACCATCAAATCTGGTACAGCTGTAAAATGCACATCCCTAAGACCTCAGCACCTGTTTTTATAGTGAAGGAGGGGATAAGACAAAAATACTTTGTAAAAAAACCTACATTGAGCAGGAGAAACAGCTGATACTGCACACCAGGAGTGAGAAAAAATGCTGCAGACTTAAAGCAAGAATCTGCTTCATGACTGCAGATACCAGGAACAAAAACTTCCTGGGCAGCAACAAAGCTGTGGTAGCATCCACAGTTAATTCTACAAAAGTGACTGCCTCTGCTTTTAATTAAATAAATGAGCAATAATAATGGCAATGGTGACAGTAATAATAATAAATTAAAGTAATCGTACCAGCACAAGGTGTCCTGAGTGGAAGACACTCCTGAGAGCTTCTCAGAGACCTTTGCTTGGGCTGATGATTGAGCCTGCACATCATCACAAACCATCCCACTCTCTGCAGCTCTCCTCTTTCCCCTCTCCCTGAGAGCAGCCCTGAGCAGCAAATGTCATAATAAATAACAGTAAATCCACCCAAACATCTGCCACAACAATCCAAGGTATTCCACCCACACAGAAACAACAATGCATGGGATATTCAAAGGAATGGAAAGCTCCAGGCTACTCCAGCTAAGTATTATAGAAAAAAAAAAAAAAAAAGACTTTTCTTTGRAGTATAGGGTGAGTGTAGCTATACAAATTCTCTTGGGATTAGAGAGTGGTCTCTGTTTTATCTATTACATAATATTGTATTATAAAATKATGTTAAAAATAAATATTAAAAGTCAATATTTTATTTATTGAGGTAGATTTAGATGGGATTAGTAATTTCTCAAATGAAAAACTGTACCTGACAGTTTGCATACGACAATAAGTAGTCAAAACAGTTTGTTCCCTGCCTCAGGGGGTGCCTGATGTATTCACTGGATGTAACTGYTGTGGCCATTCATTAGCAATAAACATTTGCCATTCTTGCCATTTGAAAGGTTTCGATAATGGGGATACTGCCAACTAMAATAATCTTTCATGAAGTCCACTGGATCAGCTCACCAACCAGCCAGAGTGTGTTGACAAGTATCTTACAAAATAACTATTACTTTAAGTATGTTTTCTGGGCAAAAATTAATTACTCTTTTACCTGAAAGCTGTTTTCCCACACCAAAATATTAGAGAAGAATTTGGGCAGGAGACTAAAGGCAGAAAATCTCCAGTGTACACATCAAGAGCGACCTGTATATCACATATGGTGTAGAAAAATGAACAAAACCCTCACCTAATAAAGTGTGCTGTAATGCTGCCTGGTGYATTTATCTGCTGGTGAAGGAGAGTCATTCACCACTGCCCCTTCTGTGCTCTCCTCTGTGCTCCAGAGAAATGCAAGGAATATAACCAAGGCCAAAGGGAGCAGCTCTGGGAGCAAAATCAGACACAGGCACCAGAAATACCCAAGGGGACAAATGCCAGCACAGTGACTGAGCTAAAAAGACCTCAACCTCAGGCATTAGTGCTTATAGAACACAGTTACAAATTAATTTAAATCAATATGGAAGCAGGTGGGGTACTCCACAAGGAGCCAGGAGAACATTTTTATATTCTCTGCCTTCATTCAGACCTTTWTCTGTGAATTAAGCTGGACATTTTTTCTCTGTTTGTCTTGTTCTAGCTTACATTTCTTTTCTTTGGCCTTTGCAGACAAAGTCAGCCAATCTCTAGGCTGTGTCTGATTATGGAGTATGAAATCCACTGGTACAGTCTCCAGACACTGCTGCAATAGGAGATCTGTCCATTTTCACATAGTGCTTTGGTTTGGAATTGAGTTGTCTTGACTTCATTTCTCCAGTACTACTCTGTCCCTCCAGCAGTTTTTTGACTGCTAGAGCAGCTTCTGTATAGCATTTTATCAAACCAGAATGGGTCAAATAAAAGGAAAAAAAAAAAAAGTTCTTTTTTCTCATTTCATAAAATATATATCATTATCCCAGGGATGAGGCCTGCAGGACACATATTATCATGAGAGACTTAAAAGGGCTCAGTCTGTTTGCCTTATTAAACAGAAGGTTGGGGGCTGGCTTCTTTTCTGAGTTTWAATACCCCAGGGGAAAGAGAGATGTGGGCAAAATCTTTGCTGCAGCCAGCACTGAAACAAGCAGCAATGCCTGGAAGCTGAATTAAATTGCAGTTGAAGCCCATTCATACTTGAGAAGAGGCTCAGCCTTTTCTGCAGTGYTTGACCACTCCAGCATGCCACCCCAGAAACTTCAAATCTTCTTCCTTCTTTGAGGGGTGAAACTGTAGAAGAGAAACTGCAGAGCCTTTGTGTTACTCTGAAGGAGGTCTGATTATTTAATTGTACTTTAAAGTCTGAAAAGACCATATATTATWATGTCTACATGCAATGTACATTTGAGACTCTTAATGAGAAAAATACTGAAACAGGTTATAAATTTGTGGGCACCCCTGTTTCTTAATCTTTGAATAGAGAGACCCATAATAAATAAACAAACAGGTTCAATCTGAAGCTTAATGAGTCCAAACCATCAAAGTGTCCCAGTGGAAAGAGCTCCTTACTGGGATCATTATTGTTATTGCTGCAAGCACAGTCAGAGAGGTCAAAATTTACAACACTTTTCTTTGTGGGGGAGAACTTTTTGCTTTGAGGGAGATATCTGGGAGTCTTAGAAAGCAGATCCACACACTGTTAAGAAACTCACTCTGACAGGCTATATAAAATGGGTAATTTTGATTGGTTTTTTTTCAGCAACAAAGCAGCAGCTTGCTTCCTATAAGCACAATGGTTCATAAAACACCTTTTGATGACTGCTTTATCTGATAACCACAATTACTTGCAATGGCAAATGGACTGTGACATGTTTATATGTTAGGAGAACTAACCAGAGCCAGATATGATCTACATTACCTCTAAAATACTCTACTTCTCTTCTTTTTCTAGTGCTGCYTGTCTCCAAAAATCTTAAAAGAGGGGTGGGATGGGGGGAGATTAGGCCTAGGAAAACACCCTTCATCTTAATGCAYCAGAAAGAGTGCACAAAATAAAATAAAATATAATGAAGATTAAACCTTTTCTGATAAAACACTTATTATTGCTGCCTAATCGCTTAATTTTATTGCATTTTTCAATAATATGCATGACACCACACGGCCAAATAAATTGGAGCATCTTTTTGACCTTTGGCTGGTTGATTAGGTTTTCTGTGGGTGACTGATGACTGTCATTGATTTCAAAGTGRCTCTGATGATGATGTATGTGTGATATGTGGCTTGATTTTCAAAAACGCCTCTTGTTGGCCTCGCTCTAAGTATTACAGGTCAATAATACAATTGYAGTGAGAGCAAAGTTAAGTCAGTGATGAGTAAATGAGAGAGAAAAAAAAAATCCATGCACAATAGATTTTGAGATTGTTTCYTTCAGGGAATACTTAGAAAACATCTTCTATCTGGAAAAGGCAGTTGGACCTGACCTTTGAAAATTAGGACAAGTCAGAGGTTTGCCAGTTAAATAATTGAGTTGGGACACTCAAAATAGTTATTTTTAACATATTGACCAAGATAGGAAAATAATAATAATTAAAAAAAAAAAAAAAAAAATAAAAAAAGGAATATAACACTCTCAAAATGCGCGTTAAATTTTGCTTCAGCAACAACCAGAAATTGAAGTGATAGTTTCATGGACCTGAGCTCACCTTGCATAAATTTGAGGGGAACTGCATCATTCAGAAGCCATSGTATTTTCTGAAGAATGGCTAGACTTGATAATTATTTTAACAGTCTGCTGCTTTCTAGCACAAAATTAAAGGAATTATATCACTGGGTATGCATCAGACACTGTGGTCAATCGGTACATTTATGAATCTCTGGGCACCATRGAACAACACTACACAGCAAGGACTGCCAAAAAATTTACCCTGCTTGGGTGATGGTTTTTAAATTTACCTTTCAAAAGATGTGAGCATATTTAGGCACCATAGAAACACTGAAACTCACTGAACATCCTAAGCAGCTCCAGCAGAATTTGCAGAAACGCTGTGAAAACATCCTGACATGGAGCCTTGTACATTTCAGCCCTGACCTCATTATAATTCCAATATTCCCTCCAACAAAACCTGCCCAGCTTTGCCAAATTCTGCCAACATACAGTGTTTTTGTTGCAGAGACCCAGATGAAGTGCCAAGTTTATTCCTGTGGGTGACCCATGCAAAACGAGGTTGGAATGAGATGWAAATACTCCAATACCCCATTTAGTAGATAGAAGGGTAGGTAGGACACCCAACCCAAGGGTTAAATATAAAGATGGGGATTCCATTAACTCCACAGATAAACAAGTGTGACATTGTCCAGTACTTCCTTATGGCCATTGTGACCATTGTGGCCACCTTCATTGTGGTCACCACTGCAGCTGGAATRCTCAATTTAATACAGATTATTAGTTTTATTTTTAAGGATGACAGTACAGATCAAAAAGTATTTTGTTTCCTTCTGTCTAATCCTCATTATCTAAATATGCTTTGGATATTTATMATTAGATTTGACAGGTATTATAACACTACACCATTGAAAATGTTGATATAAAACTTAATTTGATATCTACAGAGTGCTCTGAACTTGAAGGGAAATGTGCTACACAGCAATATTATGTGTGGTATATGGATGTGTTCTAGAACAAAAAAAAAAAAAAAGTTAGAAATCTTCTCACAAATATTTGTCGCTTCAAAGACAGTCTGCACATTCTTAAATATAAAGTTAAAAAAAAAAACAAAAACAAAAACAAAACAACCCAGCACTTAGTTTAAGAAAACAAAACCACACATTATATATCTGTCCTATGTCTTAGCAAAAACAAAATTCAGCCAGTGGCCCAAATAAGCCTGACACTATGTCAAAACACAGAAAAATAATATATTTAAATAACTTAGATGATAATTGTTGGATATATCTGTTAGTTTGTTCTGCCATTTTTTAATTCATTTATTGTATAATGGAATTCAGTGTAGTCTCATGAGAATGACATTACAACTGTGTTGCCAGAGGCAAACAAACATGGTACAGATGCTTAAGGGAGATAAAAAAATAAATGCTAATATTTTACTGATGTTAAAAAAAAAAATTAAAAAAAGGAGAGGGAGCRGTATCCAGGGATTTTTTTCACTGTTGAAAGACTGCTTCTCACATCTATGGGGCAGTTGCAGTTTTAAACACACAGRTTTTATTTCCATGGGTTTTAGTGCYGGGGAATGTGACAGAGTTGTTTCTGACAGATTGCCCTGAGCGTATATCTGATCTTTCCAACTGCTGCCTCTACGGTTCACTGAGAGGAGATCACAAGGCCTGGGGTTGGCAGGTGGCAATGCAAAGCACACAAACCACAGGGTTGTCTTTCACCGCTTTTATTTTTTTTTTTTTTTTTTTTCTTTTTTTTTTTTTTTTTTTTTTCCCTTTTTTTTTTTTTTTTTTTTTTTTTTTTTTATCCCCCCTCCTTATAGCTCACTTTCTACAGTTTGGCCTCTCCCTCTCCCCATCTGCTCCATCCCCATCTCCAAAACACAACAAACCCGTGCAGTTAATTCACGGAGGAGCCTCGAGGCGTTGGATTATTGGAATCAAAGCAGCGCTGCCGACCAGTGTGGGTCACAAACCAGGGCCCCCCATCGWGCTGGGAGCCAAATCCAGGGCTATTCTCAGAGTGGGGTGTCTGGAGCAGCACAGCTTTATGGCTCCTTGCCATCGAGCATTTAGTCTCTGTCAGCTCGRTGTTTTCACATGGAAAGCGATGCCGTTGGACTATTTTCACCCGATGTAGCTGGGAAGTTATAATCACACATTAATAAAAATAGGGACAGACATTCCAGCATTTCATAAATCAGCCTTTTCTCCACTGTGTTCTGCAGAACCGTAACAGATGGGTTAGTTGAGATGGGCCAACAGAAACGGGTGATTTACTGGCAAAAAAAAATTATGACAGCTGGATTGCACGCATATAAAAYCACGCGTGCTCTTAAATTTAAGTAACATTTTAGGAAGGGGGGATTTTGTTCTGATCCCACTAGTTGGAACTGRATCTAGCCCTAAGAATATTAGGCATAACCCTTCAATTTGCTGATTTTTAACTTTTTCATTAATGACCTTGGCATAAAAATGCAGAAGCATTCTGACAGAATTTGCTGATAACACAAAGTGGGAACATTTTCTATCTAGAAGAGACAGGATTATTGTAGAGGAAAAGCTGTGTGRCCCAGAGGAGTGATATAAGTGGAATTAAATGCAATTGTAAAAAGTGCAAGGCCAYGTCCTTAAGGACTAATAGTAAGGCTGTTTACTATAACGCATCAGTTGGGAGACAGGAAAGAAATCTTGGCTGTTTCAACCACTTGAAGGGTGATTATAAACGAAAAATATCATGAAATTGTGCATAAAACAAAAACCCAAAAGGTATTTGGTGTGATTTGTTTATGAGGGAAACATTTAAGATATTATGAAAAGATACAAGTAAAAGCTCAGTTAAGATTAACTGTAGCTGCTTATGGATGATGATGTCAAATTGGAACAGACRAAGAACATGTGTATCAGGCTGGTCCTATCAGAGAAAATTAGACACAATTTAATGCCTTTTGCCTAGATWAATGAAAGCAGAGATGTGAAAAAAAGTACACACATGTACTGATAAGAAGAGGAGGAATATAGTGACTCGTGAGGAAGAACCCTTTAAAATAAAAGACAATGACTGAAAAAAATATCTAAGTGCAGTTTTCTGGCAAAGAACACACTTTGCCTGGAAAATCAGAGATGATTACTGATCACCTCATGACACTACAGGAGCTTCACTTCACTAATTAAATGGAACACAAACTCTCTTCTCTTCTCTTCTCTTCTCTTCTCTTCTCTTCTCTTCTCTTCTCTTCTCTTCTCTTCTCTTCTCTTCTCTTCTCTTCTCTTCTCTTCTCT
>NW_026624052.1:31579-32977 GCF_030028575.1 Malurus melanocephalus
AAAACTGTTAAATCCTACTGTGGATGAGCTCTAGTGAAATTTTCATTTAAGCTATTTACTCATCCCACAGGCACAGTTTTTCTGCAGTCTGTAGGGTGTCCCACCATCACGTTATGGACTCCAAAGTTCAGTTGTGCTCCAGAATGAAAGTAGTATTGAACAGTGGATATAGATCAAAACCATCCATCTTTCACCAGAGACTCAGAGAAAAAAGACCATTGTCATAAATGTCAAATCTACATAGGAAAACAGGTAAATCCTTTTTTTGTTGGGTAGCTCTCAGTGTCCTGAGCTGAATATGACAAAAAGGTGCAGTCACTCTGCATAAAACACAAATCTTCTCTTGGATCATTTTAAGCCATCTGTGGTCTAAGCAGTTCCCTTCTTTCGCTGTCCCCCTGTTCTCACTGGTTTTTATTTGACATACACAGATATAATGTCTGCTCAGAGATGGATCACTGCCTATTACCAGACTATTTCTTTAGGGTCTGAACTAAGGTGCAACAGAATTTTTTTTTTCCACTTGCTTCAATGATTTTGCTTTATTTGCTTATGTTCATATAGCAGGAGAGATGAGTTCTTCTACTCTCTACGTCTCAGGTTGTGAGACCTTCTTTCTCATGTTATGAAGGCCTGCCCTCAAGTATTTAAAGCATGAAAATTGGTTAGAAGAATAAAAACAAGCCCAGAAAGAAGTAAAGCAAAAAGGCGMATCTTAGAGAGATGAAAAAAACCAGGCTTTTTCTTGGAGATGCACAATGGATGATGAGAAAAAAATGCAGAACAAGRAAATGTGGTTAATTATGAGAGCTGGTTTTGGGTTTTTTTGGGGTTTTTTTTTGGTTTTTTTTTTCACAATGAGAGTGGTCAGCCAGTTGAAGAAGCCCCTAGAAAGATTTGAGTGAGATTTCCTTCTTTAGGTGAAGTACAAAACTTGGCTGAATAAGACAGGAGGGACCAGTCTCCATCTATGGGCCCACTATGAGCAGGAGTTTGCAATAGATGACCCACAAAGATCTCTTCCATATGAAACTATTCTATAATTCTCTGATTTTTATGCAGCTTTTAGCAGCAAATATTTAACTCCACCTTGAAAAATTTGTGACAATTATAGCAACTGTCTCTTCTCTCTGAAATGGGATCCACATTTGCTTTTCCACATCTTTTTCCTGAAAATATTTTACCTATCCTCTTATTAATATTCCTTTCACCACACACAACAAAACTTTACCACAGGCGGTTGTCATTTTCCAAACCGTTTAATAACACTCATTTTATTTCTCAGGTAAAAAAAATAATGGGGTGAAAACATGTCCTGAATTGCTAGTGACAGTAACTGTTAAGGCTTCAAGCACTTAGTGTTTTTCACCAGCTGTTGCTTTTAGCACCGGCAATTTT
>NW_026624052.1:34137-38100 GCF_030028575.1 Malurus melanocephalus
ATGGATCCAGAGGGACCTGGACAGGCTGGAGAGGTGGGACTGTGAGAAACTCATGAAGTTCTACAAGGCTGAGTGCCAGGAGTAAACCAACACAGAAATACAGGCTGAGCACAGAGTGGATAGGGAGCAGGGGTGAAGGACTTTGGGATTTTGGGTGGTGAGAAGCTGCACGTGGTCCAGCCATATGAGTGGGCAACCCAGACAGACCCAAATGTATCCTGGGCTGCATCACAGAAAAACTGTGACAATCTTGGAGCAACCAAGTGGAAGGTGGCTTCCACCTAGTGGAAGGTKCCTTGTCKTTGGYARGGGATTGGAACAAGATGACYTTTTCTGTCCCTTCCAACCCAAACCGTTCCATRATGATTCTGTGATTTCCACTCCATTATCTGAGCTGTGGTGCTGCTTGTTCAGGCATGGAAGTCAACCTGAACAGGTTTCCAGATTTATGAAACAGCCACTACGATTATCAGTGATTAAATACTGATAATATTTAATCAACCAGATCAAGTTACTCTTGGGAAACAATTTCTTTTTTCRCCCCCACCATTAATACTATTCATATTTTAATTTATTACTTGAATATACAATTGAAAGTATTATTTTCATAATATTATTTACTTATTAGTTAAATATTATGTGTTATCTGTTTCCTGTCTTGCATTTTCAACCTTTTTTTTGTCACTTTCACTATTTTCACTATGGAAAGATGCAGAAGGAACGATTCACTTGACTGGTTACAGTCCACCATTTTCTTCATTGAAAATTTTCTGGAAAACCTTGAGAAAAGGGCATCCTGACTTACAGTATCCACACATTCTGTATTTTCACCTTTTCCCTGCCATTTCCAGAGTCTGGCCAGGCTGAAGGTTTGGAATGAATCAGCTGCATGGAACACGGGAAATAAATWAATGTCAGAAACCATTTTCCAATCTGCAGAGAAGCTGATGCTGAATGCCTCCCAGTCCTGAAGGGGCTCTTCAGAAGGGTGTTTTGTCAGCATCCACATCCAAGTTTTGCTGCAAGGCCAGGTGTAATGGGGAGGTTGGACCCAATCCCAGTGGCATTCATTGTCCCTGTGTGTTTGCATAGATTCATATTCACACGTGGTCTGGGTAAACTGAGCTACAGCACTGTCAGCTGTGGGCTGAAAAGTCTCTTACTCTGGGTAAGAATATGAGTTTATCAGTTGTAATCACGATTTGAGCTTACAGGGTGTATTAACATAGCAGCTTTTATGCATCAAGAGTATCTGCATAATTTGGAAGGATACATCATGGAGGGAAGAGGTTAAACAGATGCTTCTGGCGAGGAATTTCTTCCATTTTGTTTGTTAAGACTCTATTTTCCCATTCTACCCTCAAGCTAGCATAATAAAGATGTAATCTGTCTTCCTCCCCTCCACTATCCTTCCACCTTCACTCGGCTGCTTCTCTCCTTTCTGTTTATTATATCCTTTCCTTAGAGGCAACAACTACAAAGAGAAATCCTTGTTTCAGCTTCAGAAAAAAAAAAAAAAAAAAAAAAAAAAAAAAAAAAAAAAAAAAAAAAAAAAAATTCTAGAAAAAACTCCACTTATTAACCCTCAAGCCTAACCATTGCTTAAGTTTCATTTAGTAAAGAATCCAACATGTCTTGGGGTTGTAAGTGAGAGAGTTTGGGTCTGTACTACACTCAGTTAAGATTCTGCCAGCTGTTAGCTCCTTTGGTTATTTCGGGGTGCTCAGTCTTATTACAAATCAAAGCCCATGGGCTGGAGGGTTATACAAAGAAAGAGTCCCCTGAACAGGGATCTTGCCAACGGGACAAGTTACCCACAGATACATGAACAAGTTACCACAGAAACCATCCAAATCCATGATCTTTGCCTGCAGCAAAAGAGAGTAAATTTGAGCGAGGTTAGCAGGCAATAAGAGAGCTTGTTGTGTCTAATTAGCTAAATGTGTTCATACAGCTCTTCCCACCCACTGGCCATTTAAGATTTTTTAYTTTTCTCCCTCTGCACGTTCATTTCTTGCTGTTGTTCCCTTCATATGCAGCTCTCCAGGCTCCAGTTTTTGTTATGAATTTTCCATGTGGCAGACCACATCCCATGATGGAACTAAATGCTCCTTATTCAGCTGTCATTCCTGTTTTGAGGTCCCTGCTTCATGGGTCTCTTGCTTTAAATGCTTTTCTGACCAAAAAAAAACCACTCTGCTCATCCACAAAAATCTCCTTCCAGCACACTACAAAGGAGATGAAAAAGAAAGGCTCCATAAAGATCCCATATTTTTTTTCAATCAATTCATATTCTACAAAAGTGTAAAAATTTCCCTGAATTAATATTGACATGGTGAAGATCAATGCCATTAGTTTAATAAAGATACTCTGCAATATTTCCTGTAATGAGATTGTTTGACAAACCTTCCTAATAAACTTCAGAATTACTAAGCCCTCAAAATTAATTACATGTTCCAGAAAAAACAACCACTCCCATTTTCTGACATATCATCCCCCTCTCCTTGCATCCAGTAACATTTTCTTTCAAAAACAACTCAAGTAAATCCTCTTCTCATTGCATTGATTAACTTTTTTCTTTAAAAAGCAACTCAAGTAAAAGATGGAAGAGTGAAACATCATTCTGTAGATTGTACATAAGACATTCAACACGTGCTTGCTTCAGCAAATAATTCTGAAAAAAAAACCCAAAAAACAAAACAAAACAAAAAGAATACATTCCATTGCAGTCCAAATTTTTATTAATCCATTATAAATTCTTCCTCTGCCTCCCTTCTGTCAAACACTCGCCTCAGCAGCCTGGACAGAATTCCTGAACCAGGAGACCATGACTGCATGGATGTGAAAGGAGGAATTAGAGGTTTCTTGCAAKTTTCTTTTCACTGCCAGAAAGTGAAGATGGTGTTCCCTGTCTGCCTGCAGACTGGATCTGGGAATGTGTTTAGATGTGAAAACTGCATGCCACAATAAATGTGTCTTGCACTCAAAAGTGGTGGGAAGCAATGTGAGCTGTGAGGACAAACATCACTCTTTACTGCACTCAGAACATATTTTTTGTGACCTTTTTATTCCAATGTTGGAAACTCATATTCAGCTTGGGCAAAAGGGGATTTTCAGAGTTTAATTCCAGTTGTCTGTCCATGGGTCTGAAAATGAGACATTTAGCTAAACACAATATTTGTCTGTTTAAGCTCAGAAGATTGTTCCACTTCTGTGAATCAGTAATATTTTTGTTTGGTTGTGGGATGTTTCTTTTTTTTTTAATTTACAGTTCTTGTTTGCAGCCATATGTATAAAYATACACTAATAAATATGTACCTGTTTCTGCCTCTTCCTTGATTTGCATTTAGCTCTCCAGATTTCTTTCTGGCTCCCTTCAGATTTCTTGAATCATATTTCCCAGTCTTCAGCAGAAGAAAATAGAACACTGAAAGCAGAGTCCTGGTCTTCCCTTCTTAACTGACTCCGTCTTTATTGTCTCATCATCTCGTGTCAATTTCAGTGTACTCAGGACAAAATATTGCTGTTAGAGACAAAGTAATACAATAGTGGGAAGATTTGCGAAGATTACAGAGAATTAAGTTTATTTGCTCAGTCCTCAGTACACTCASTGCCTGTGTCTGATGAAGAACTGAATTTGAGTGGCAAGTGGAAATTTAAAGCCTAACACATAACTGAAAATATTTTACATTGAGTATACAGATGGACAAAAGATATGGAGGCTGTCTCTACTGGACTGCTAGTTGGGCTCACAAAGCAGTAGAAATCAGTAACGGTGTCAAAACAAGGGCTGAATACCACTAATTTCCTATTTGCTTGAAAGGAAATCTAAAATATACATTTGCAGCTCCTTTTACATGCAGTTTTTRAAACAACCATCTGTTGCTATCAGATGATAATTGATTTATTTGTTGTCGCTTAAAAAAAAAAAAAAAAAAAAAAAAAAAAAAAAAAAAAAAAAAA
>NW_026624052.1:38171-44173 GCF_030028575.1 Malurus melanocephalus
CTTGAAAAAAAAAAAAAAGGAAAAAATTTCTTCTCAAAAATAGCAACGCAGTTCCTAGATATTTTTTTCCCCCCTTACAAAAACCAGCAGATATCCACATGAAACTCATGTTGAAATGTCTCTTTTTCGCAACCATCTTAGGGCCATCTRTGTCTTCAGCTGAGCGTTGCAATCAAAGAACCTTTAAAGATGATGGACAATTTAGAAAATTGTCAGATCTCTGAAAAATGCTTTGAGCAATTGACCTGAACTTATTCATCTTGAAGACTGATGCTAAGGATTTAACACTTCCACATTCTCTTCAAATTAGACCCAGAGCTATTGCTGACTGATGCAGGATCACGTGGCTTTGAGTATCCAATTCAGTCAGATCCTGAGGCCATCTCTTTAGAAACATTTCCTGATGTAAAGATGCTTTAACCCACTCATCAGTCACGCTTTTGACAAGATGAAGTCAAAAGACTACAGTCTGTAAGTGGAGAAGAACAACTTCAAAGTCTAACCTGCAGACAGAACCCTGATTCCATAGCGATTCCTACACAAAATGTGGTATTGATTCAGCTATTTAGCATTATATCTGTGAAATAATGAAATAAAAAGTTAGAAACATAGACTGAAACATGTGCTTTGCTGGCTTTGCAAACATTTGCCCAAAGAAGAAAATAAATTACCTGGAGGAATAGGTCCTCTGTCACAAGAATATTTTGGATACAAAATGTGGAAAAATATTAAAATTCCAAAAAGAAGAGAAAGACTAGATGGATATCAGTAATTTTCATCATAAAAAGATGATTAGGATCAGCAGAAATTATTTATATGTATATTGAATCTAGATTTTTTTTTTTTTTTTGCATATGAAGATGCGTGAGAGATATATTTAACAAAATAACTAACATTAGCTTAGAGGTTTCTTGTAAGAGTGTAGGAATTACTACAGCAGTCAGAGAAATTGTCAGTCTAGTATAACAAGGGCTAATAGCAAATTGCATAAAGACAAGTGTTCGGTGATGTTTCATCAGATTATTTTCACAACACCCCGCAATTTGCAGTTCCCTGGGATCAAATAAGAGTGTGTTTCTCCCTTGCTCAGAACAGACTTTAAGCTGTGTTTCATGTCACACCTTAGTGACTAACCAGGTGAGAAGTACATAATTTGGGACAGATCAATCTGTCTGGTTTTGTTCAATTTCTTCTTTTTTTCTTTTTTTTTTGTTTTTTTTTTTTTTTCTTTTTGGTCAAGGCTGTTACATGTCTTTTCTTTAAAAAAATTAGCAAATTAATTTTGCAATCCTGCACTCTCCACCCCCCACCATCCACTAAAAATAAGACACAAACCTCATTACAGAAGCACTGGACAATGATATTATTTTTTCCATTGTTAAAACTGCATTTTCCTCCCAGTTCATTCTTTCATCCTAGGATCAATTCCAGGTTTAAGGGGAAGGGATGGAATATCTCAGCCTCTATAAAAAGATTCTTTTAGAGGCTGGAGCAGCTGAGGATGAGCATTGCTGGGCCATGTTTATATTTCGACTGCATTCAGGCTTTTCAGGGCATAAATTCGCACAGCAAAGCTCTATCTTCTCCTTGCCCCAGTCTGCTAATCCTGCTAAATCTATGGCCACTCCTGCTCGATTCTGTGCTGGTCACCAAAGATGCTTCAGTGTGAAATCAGCAAATAAAGTATCATGGAGTGCCAAGACCTAAAGGAAAACATGGAAAACTCTTGCAAGATCTGTCACTCTAAGGAGGGAGAAGGAGGAGCAAAATTAATTGCAATACCTTCATGATAATTGTTAATTCTGTGGTCTCGTCTAGAAAATCACCAAAGCCTGCCATGAAGTCAGAGCAAGGTTTGTCCGTGTAATTACTTCTTGAAGTTTTCCAAAAGGATTTGAGAGTAATGATGCTGACATGAAATTCTCCTTCTGCATTCCTGCACCGTGTTACTTGCTAACTGTGCAGGCTGGTGAAAAGAGGATTGCTTACCCAGGGATTGAGGGGAGAAAGTAAGATGAACTTGTTTGGTTGAATGAAAAATGCTGGTTTGTGACAGCAAATTCCAGCTGTGAATTCAMAACTAGTTGTGAATTCCWRCRGAATCCTGGCCAAATYAAAKGGRTAACTCYAGAGATTAYATTTGGGAAAGGGACCACATATGAAGGTTAAAATATTTATATTTTTAGATGAAAAGGTCTCAACATTATACTTTTAAGCRGTAATTCACTTTAAGTGAAAATTCTGCAAGAAAGAAGAATGTTTGATGTTGAGGGAGATAGAAACAGAAGGTTGTAATGACAAGGTTTTTTGCTTAACTTTTGTATTTGCTGTGCACCTGTTTAGACCTGACACATAGTAATATTGAATCTCTGGACCCAAAAGGTCCCACCGGTTCCTCACAAACCCCAGTCTTCAACATTTTTGTCAGCCTGAATTGATTTTGAATGGATCCTGGTTTTTCCCCTTATTTCAGAAATGTCATTGCTCAGTGGCAAGAATATGATATGCAGTTTATAAGTGGAAAGATCTGAAGAAAGAGAAGAAGGATAAGAGGGCTTGGAACACTTCTTTATTTCCTTTTAGAAAGATTTTCCATGACATGCATTATGTGAACAAATAACAACAGTTTTGCTTGTCTTAAGAACACAGAAATATTGATTTTTCCTGGTTTTTTTTTGTTTCTTTGTTTTTTTTTTAATATTTCTGCTCATGTTTTCAACCCTAGCCAGTGTTGTAATAATGAAGTGTTGAGCTTTGACCTGAACAATAGCATTTCACACTTGGAAAGATCCTCATACCAGCCTGTAGGAAGTCTCTGTCACCATGCCTTTCAATGCAGCATTTGTCCAAGGAAAAAATTAATAACTGTCAAAAATGACATTGAGGTGATGGATCTGTGCTTGGGTTAAGAGTTTGGCCTGCATGTTTCTCAAAAGAGAATTCAAATATTTACAGTGGATGCGTCTTGCTGTAAGAAAGGCAGGCAGCAATATAGGAGCAGTCAGCTCGGCCTTTGCTGGTCACTATCCATCGAAACAAAGAGYTTTTCCTTGTTCTGAGTAACAAGCCCTAGAATGGGAGAAAAAGGCCACAAGTTGCACCAGGAAAGGTTTGGRTTAGATATAATAAAAATGTTTTCAGTGAAAGGGTGGTCATGCACTGGAAGAGGCTGCTCAGGACAGCAATGGAATCATTGTTCCTGTAAATGTTCAAAAACAGGGAGATGTGGCAMTTCAGACTTTTARTGGTGGATTTGGCAGKGTTGCATTAATGGACRGACTGGATGAGCTTAGAGGTCTTTTCCARTCTAAATKACTCTGTGATTAACGTGATTAATGAGAAAATTCACAGTTGCCGTGTGGGAGTATCTTAAGCATGAACTCAGTGGTCAGTGCTGGGGTTAGAAAAATCACTGCTCGTGTCAGCCAGCTCCCACTCTTTTCCATTTTGCTGGCATTCTCTATCTAGACCCATGGGATTACTCTTCTCTTTTTCTTTGTCAAAGCTATTTATTAGAAACTGAGAAAATGGTGAATACTTTGATCTTCACTGCTCTTTCCTCTAATATGTAATGAGTCTGTGCTTGTACTAAAAATGTGTGATGTTTGTCCTGATATGCTGATGGAATGGGCTGTGATGGGGAGGGACACAAATGCGTGTAGACTCTTCCTGATTGCCTGCCTGTCTCTAAATTGATATTGAGGTGTTAATAAACAACTTGGCACCTGGTTCTTCTTTTCTGGAATGGGACTTATAAAAAAAAAACAAAATAAATAGGAAAAAAAAAGTCCTCCAGACAGGAGGGAAGGGAAGGATGTGCATCTTTCCAGGACACTTCCTACTYCTATTCAGGGCTTTTCCTATTCCTTTTATTATTTACTGTGGTGAAAACAAGGCTGCTCAATGTGCTGCTTCCCACCCTGTTCAGTGTCTTTTCATTGCAGTTCTCATAAATTATTTCCTGCCAAAAATGCAAATCATGGTCAAAAMCAACAGAAATTCCTCCTATTTTCCTCAGTGGGATTTAGACGAGCACTCTGTTGAGCAACTTGTGTACTCATCTGTCTCTGATCTAGACCATGTGACTTCAGAAAAAAAGAAAAAAAAAACATAGAAAAAGGCTTTTGGATATATAATTCTCCAAAATTACATAACTGAGTTATATGATGATTACCAGGGTAGAAGTCTGTAACAAAAATTTAGGAGAATCCTTGCAACCCTTAGCACTCCACCCCTAGCCTCCAGATCTGTCCATGGCAATCTTGAGGTATCAGTTAYGAGGGGAAACTGCAAAAGTCACGTGGAATAGACCATGCTGTTGCAGGGATGAGATGCACAAGTGGAAATTTGTTGCTTCCCTGCCTGAAGACCCCCAGTAACCCACCTGAGATGAAGCTGTTGACTCTGAGAGCACAATCTCCATCAGTGAAATCTGCTTTGGGATCCTTCTGCTGCTGCCATGACCAAGGGAGGTGACAGCCAAACACAAAATGCTCTGAAGCTGATGGAGATTTTCCAGCTGATGGCAGTCCAAGGGCAGAGGCAGACTATTGATCTGTTCAGTTTCTCTGCRCTGTCCATCTCTGATGCAGATATTCGGGTATTTTTGTGTCCTGCCCATGGGGTTGATGATTGCCAGTGCCTCCCCACCCACCAGGCAGCCCAGGTGGTTTTGGGAAGGAGTTGACCTTCGTGGGGATCTGGCTGTTGTGAGGACAGCAGCTCATCCATCACGGCTTCCCAGGCTGTCAGCGTTGCATTTAATCTCACCTGTAATTTTCCAGGGGAGGTTTGCAAAAGCCTCAAACAGAATCCTAATGTTATGTAATGAGGTTTGTAACTGTGAGTGCTTCCCCTCGGGATGAAGCTGTGCCGTGCTCTGGCTGCCCTCAGCTATGCAGGGATGGGRAATTCCAAAATTCAGCCTGTAGTGCCTTTGTGCTGCTCACAGCACCCATGCTGCTGGAACAGGTATTTCTTTACCAGTCAAGATTCAGTTATAGGTTTTCACAGGTACATCTTCCCTCTTCAACACATGTGTGCCAAAATGGGCATTCAGAATTGTGTATTTTGCAAGGAAGACTCTTTTCCAGGGGCTGACACAGCATATCCATGACACTTCATTCCCATTTTATGGATTTGATGGATCTTGCTTGTTGCTCGCACTGCAAACTGCAAGTCCTTCTTTTGTAAGTCMTGATCAAAACCCCACCCAGACAATCAGTTTTTTAAAGTTTCAATCAAACTCAGGAAAATTCTGTCAGGTCTTAAATTTTAGTTTTTCATTATATTCAGTATACCCATCTTCCACTTTCACTCCCTTCTTAAGGTTTACCAGCACAGAAATGAGCTAAGTTGGAATCAATATGACCAGAATTATACGCTTGGAAACAATGCCAGGTTCAATCAAGGAGGGTTACCCCAAGGATGAGAAACAAAGCTCTGCTTCCCAGATATGTATTCAATAGAATGACCCCTCTCCCTGACCTGCCTGTCCATGTCACGCTGACAGATCATATCTCCCACTAATGCAGACCCCTGGAAGCAGCAATTTGTCAACAAGTCCCTGGTCTGCGCAGATCTGGAATGGATTTCTGTGATATAGTTTCTCTACTGACAATAAGATRGGAACAGGGTAAATCCCTGGAATTATTTGGGCCTCAGTCACCTCATCAAGTTTTATCCCTTGTTCCTCATTCCAGAGGTGTCTGACCTCTTGACCGTATGGTGAACCAGGAGAAAAATGTGTATTTCTCCTCTAGAAACCTCTGTATTTACAGATTCTTCAGCAAACAGATTAGTTAAATCACTATAGCTATATTCATTGGTGCTGGCAGCCRTAATGATAATTATTACAACATTATATTTAAAAAAATTACGTTTTCAGCCTTGAAGCTGAAAAACATCAGCTAATCGTCCTGAAATTGTTTGTGCCAGGTGTCCTCCTCATGCTGAATTAGCTCATAAAATTTCACCGAAGCAGTTAATCAGTTCCTGAGGGC
>NW_026624052.1:44540-64557 GCF_030028575.1 Malurus melanocephalus
AAGGAGTAAGTGGGGTAAAGACTAGAAAATAATAGTGAAAAAGAAAGGGCAATTTTTTTTTATATTTGAGTATTATTGTGTTGATATCCCAGTTATATTTACTTTACATAAGGATTTTCTGATGTTTCTGATTTTTTTTCTTCCTTTTGGGTAATGAGTGTATGAAATCTTCATTGAAACGGCAGCTCTGGGCAATAATTTGCTCAGAACTGCAACATCTTTAACAGAATGAAATAAAAATATTCCTCCTTCAGCTCAAACAAGGCATAGAAAGGGAAAAAATAAGATCATTATAAAGTCCAGAATAAACCAAAATCGTCTTCTATCCAGACAATCAATTTCTCAATGGTGCCCAATAGACATATTGAATCATGCATTTTGCTTACACAGCTGCCCAGAGAAAAACAGGGACCATATTGCTACCCATCTCTTTTTGCGAAAGGTTGGCAATTACAGCAGTTGGAACGTGGTAACCATCTTTCATTGTGTCAGGAGGTATTATTCAGGTTGGCACACAAGCTCCCTGCTTACCCACACAATATTCTTAATTAAATTAAGGTTGTACCCACAGCATAGAGGACTGATCCTCACAAATCTTGCAAAGTTTGCGTGATGGTGATGGTGAGGAATCCATGCTCGATGCAGATTTAACTCCAGGCTGGAAAGAACCGATTTTCTGTCTCATCCCAAATCCTCTTTCTCACCATATCCAGCCTTCAGACAGCTGGAATAAATGCAATGTGGAGGTGTYATAATTTAATCATAAAGAGCATTTTCCTTATGGTAGGTATGAGGGAGTGTGTTTGTGTCTTGAGTCACAGGGGTTTGTTTTCCTAATAAATATAAATGGCACTTTGGGTGCGTGAAGCACATGAAGCTAGAAATCAGGAGGAAAAAAACCGAAAAAAACAACAAGAACAAAGCATCAAGATGAGTCTTGGGGTAGAAAATAGCAATTGAGGCCTTTTATGGCCTATCATGCAGCCTTTCACAAAGCTGTCTCAARGTACTGTTTTGCCTTTTTATAAGGGTGTCTGGAAAGTGACTTGAATAAATCATGATATTCAAATGCAAATAAAAACAAAGCCTGGGATTTCTGACCTAGAATTTGAATACACACCACACATGTAATTCACACMATTCATTTATTCAGATTTATGTTCCAATATTGAAAAGAAAGGACAGTCCATTGGCTGGGGAAGCTGGGTTAACATTTAGCAGCTCGCAGGGTTTGCTCTGTGTTTTGCTGTGAACTTGCTACACATTACTGGATGAATTCCCAAAGTGTAAAAAGTACCTTAAGTAGCAGGYACTGGCAGCCCTTATGACAAGCATTTAAGTTCTTTTTGAGGCACACTTTAATCAGCACATTGAACCCCACTCCATTCAGCAGGCTGGTAGGTCAAATGTCAAGAGATAGCCAATATGGAAATTTCAAAAAAATTATTCCTGCTTCAAAAGCCAGGCAAATGAAAASAGTTCTCTTCCTCCCATCTAGGCTYGTACAGTTCCTCAAAACACATTTCCCACGTGTTCTACAAGAGCAGTAAGTACACAAGGCATCTTAGGGAAGATGAGCTGAAAAACAAATAGATTTTGGTTCTTCATACAGCTCAGGTATGAGCTCAGTGATAGGATTAAGGGCCTGCAAAAACCAAAACACTCAAAGGCATGCACAGAAATTAATGTGACTGGAAAAATATTAAGGTATGAAAGCTGGTGTGCTTAAAGAGTCAAGTTGCCTCCAGGATTAGGTTAATGCTCAACAAGGATTTTCTAGGGCCTTAATTCTGTGTAAGTCTTTCTAGTCATCTATTCCAGCCCACAGAATAAAAGTACCAGCACTGTCGAACTACAGGATTACTGTGCTAAAGAGAGGAAATACATGGRAAAATTGATGCCTCAGAATTAGGGACATAATATACCTGAGCAAATAAACATTTCCAGTCTGCTCTGTTCAAATGCCCCACGAATTCAGCCTGATCCTTTTACTCTTGAATTTTCTCTGTTGGGTGMTGTCAGATTATTTTCCTGGTCAGAAAGAAAGTCAGACTATTATATATACATATACATTCATATATATGTGTATATATATATATTCATATTCTCACTTTGATTAATGTTTTGTGAATCAGGCAATATTTATGGAATTTTCTTTTATTTGTAGGTTTCAACTGAAGAAGGAATGAGCTTAGCCAGAGAATACTCCTGCTCCTTTTTTGAGACCTCAGCTGCACTCCGCTTCTTCATTGATGATGTCTTTCATGGACTGGTGAGGGAAATYCGAAGGAAAGAGTCCTCACTGTCCATGGTAGAGAAGAAGATGAAGAGGAAGGATAGCCTGTGGCGGAAACTGAAGGGATCCCTGAAGAAAAAAAAGGAAAGTACAACCTGATGGCAACTCTCCATGAGCCACCCATCAGAAGCTGACCACAATAACCTGTAACAGTTCCAAAAGGCAGCATTGACACAGCACCTTCCAGGWCACGTCCTGGAGCTCCTTCCTTTCAGCTCTCATGCAGAAGTTGCTTCTTGAAGGCCCAATCCATGGTTTCCCTGTGGCTCTTCTGTTCTATAGTGTCATTTAGTGTACCCTCCCATACCTTTTCTGCAGCTCTGAGTGGAGAAAATACTGTGTTTTTTAACGTGTCTGGTCTTCAAACGCTACGAGTAACGCCAGCAGCCAAGGCAGAACCAGCTTCCACCAGCTCTAGGACAATGGATGCACTTGTCGTCGCCTCTCTGCATGCACAGCCCATTACACCATCCCAGGAACAAATGACTTTGATTTCCATGGACATTCTGGCTGTTTAGGGGCTTTGGGAYTTGACCTTCAGCTTTGCATTCACAGTTAGGATTAGGGCTAGAGTGTGCCTGGCCTGTCCTGTCTGTCTGTGAACGTGTCCCTGGGCCAGCCCCAAAAGGAACACTGGGCACTCACCATTCTGACCCTGGGGCTCCCATCCCTGTTTTGTCCTTTCCAGGGGGCAGGTAGATTTCCAAACACAGCACAAGTCATGCACCAGGCTGCAGGGATCCTGTTCTGTCTCCTCTGGTCTGTGCTCCCAGGCCTGGCTGGCACACGTGCCACGTTGTAGACATGCAGAGCATTGAAAGCGTACGGGAGTTTGTGTTGGAATTTGGAGATTGTGTTGAAAATTCACCTTGTCCAAACCCCTGCAGGGGACAGGGACACCTTCAACAGATCAGAGCCCTGTCCAGCCTGACCTTGGATGTTTCCAGGGATGGGTTATCCACCACCCATCTGGAGCCAGTGCCAGTGCTCCACCTTCAGCCACACTCCCTTGTCCCACCAAGGAGCTCACAAATGCTCTGTCTGCCCAATGATTTCCAGAGCCCTCCCTGGAGCAGTGCAGCTCTGTCCCAGCATGTGATATCATCTGTGAATAGCAACCAGCCCTTGACTTGCTAGAGAATTGCATCARCTCCATCACCATTGTCCACAGCCCCTGACCATCCAACTGAACCATTTGATTAATCAGTTGGATGAGTCTTTTAAATCCTTTTTAAATCTGGCATGAAGTAGAGTATATGCTCCTAAACATTTTTTTTCTCAGGAGTCCTTTTACTGTTGTTGCTATTTATAAATTTTGCAAATAGAACATGCATAAGTTTTGTCAAAAATAAAGATTGTGATTTCCATGGACTCATAGTAGTAGTCAGTGTCATTTGTGTCTGTCYTGGTGTGATAATTGATATAATAAAAAATATGTATCTTTGTTAGCAAATGTTCCTTTCTTCACTTCTCTTCTGCAATTATTTTTCAGGGTTTCAACAAATTAGATTTTGCATAGTCTGGGTGGGAGTGGATCTGTTTTCCTCTGTAAAACTTGGAAAAGTTATGGTATTGTTAACGTTAYGGTATTAAGAATAACATTAATTCATTAAAATCTAGTGTTTTGTTCTCCATTTCCCCTTCTATTCAAGGGAATCTGGTGATACTTTTTTTATTTGCCAAAAAGTTCTCCATCAAAAGCAATGCTTTGCTGTGCATTGTTAGACACCATGTGTCTATTATTTCTATTTGCAAAAGATTATTTCAGAAGAATACAAATATACATATGTATTCAAGGTGAATTTTCTGTTTCCTGCCTCCCAAAAGCTAAAGTCTGCATTTATACCACTGTAATTACTATTATTATTTTATCTGTATTTCCACGGAGATTTTAGGTCAAGACGCACTTGTCCAAAGAGTTTATGAGCTAAGTGTTGGTGGAGGGACAACGGGAGGCTGTCTGGAACAGATGGYAGCTACAAGAAAATAAATAACAAGGGGAAACATCTGTGTCTGTTCCAATCCTGCACACTCCATAGAGGGGAATGAGGCAGYCATTCCCAGTGCAAGAGAGCATAGAAATTACCACCCTGAGAAACACTGAGGAATGGTCTCTGTTTTTTTCGGGCAGATGCCTGAGTTTTGAGGCAATTGAAAACCATTTTGTGTTGGTTGTGTCATTTCACCCTCCCTCCTACTGAGGGACATATAATAAAAACATGGATTTGGCTCTGAATATTTAGGGGTACCGTGGTCTAAGTCAGTTTCTATGACAAAAAATGGTTGCAGAATATGGCATAGATACAGTCTAATATTAAGCCTTAAATGAATTAAGTAATTAAATATGCCCATTCMCTGGCATTAAGGTCATCTGGCACAGAGCAGCACCTTCCCATACTGTTAAACTCTCTTAGCCTTCACAGCAGGTCTTCCACACACAATATACTCTTGGAAGTGATTCCATAATGCTCTTCACTGTGCTCAGCAATGGGTCTGTGTCTGAAACCAAGACAGGCATCATTCCAACAATTTGGCAGTGTACTGAAACCAAGACAGGCATCATTCCAAAGATTTGGCAGTGTAAATGTGCTCGGGTGCCTCCTGGGATGTGTTCAAATTGGTGGTACAGATTCAGGTTGCACGGTCGTATCTTTTCAGGGGCAGCAAGCCCATGAAAACTCCAGGTTTTGTGTGTCTTAATAACCAGCACTGACATGCTCATTTTGAAAGATGTTTGGTACCAGGATGGTCTCTTCRGGAAGAAGGARSTGTCRTATCCTCTGAGGATCTKCTGCTGCATCTTCTATGAGCAATTYCRGCCMTTTGAATTTGTCCTAGGCAGAAAAATCTGCTTTTATCTCAGTCCATTTTGATCACATAGAGTGTGAGGATGACATTCAGTCATTCAGAGCCCCTCTTTGGTTAATACAGAGAGTTCACTGCTTGGTGATTTTTCCCATCTGGCATGGAAGGTTGGCACGTGGTGAATCACCCCCTGAGCTGGCTGCCTCTTCTCAGTGGCTGTACTCCACAAAAAACAGCACACACTCCCAGATAACATTTTGATGTCTAACTTCAGATGGGATAAACCCCACCTGTAAAGATAACATTTTGATGTCTAACTTCAGATGGGATAAACCCCACCTGTAAAGATTTTTTTTTTTTTTTTCCACTCAATATCAACAGCAGAGAATAATTCTGCAAATGCTAGACATGRAGCCTTGTCTCTGAAACATGTCACCATCGTTTACTTTTAAATTGGGAAAGTAATTCTGATTTACCATGACCCAATTCCTCAATAATCTATAATGCTTAACCTCAGTTAATTGAGCAGAGCTGATGGAGGTTCGAGTCAGTGAGGATAACATAAGTCATAACTGCACAAGAGTCTGGCTGCTGCTCCTTTACCTAATTAATCACTTTGATTCCATCACAGAATATTGTATTTAGCTGTCAGACCTAGCTGAGAGAATTAAAAAAMCAGCAGCTCTGTGTCTGAAGATTTTTCTGTCTCTGCCTAGTCTCTCATCTAATCATGTCTGGAGGATCTGTTTCTGAAAGAAACAGATCACTTTATTTTGCTGTCTTGCCTAAAGTCCATGAAGGTGGCAGCTATAACTTATTCCACTGTCAGACTGTGTTGCAGTTGGATCATAATTCAGGTTCTTCCAGGAATATAATTAAAGCCAGCYAATAAATAAAATAAAATAATAACAATTTGCAAAAGTATCCTCGGTGTCTCTCACAAATGCATAATATATGGCAGTTAATTACCTTTCTTTGCAGCAGTGGCAGATCACATGTTGTCTCTAGTTGAGAAGTGATTTGGGGAAGGCTGTAAGACAAGATGGAATACTGCAGTACTTAAGTTTTCCTTTTTTACATGGTTTTTGCACACCAGTCTTAGAAATTTTGCACAGAGTCCTCCTATGTTCCCTCAGACTGGCAATTCATATCTATGTTAGCAATTTGATATCTTTACAAATGATTGAAAATAATTTATTTACACACCCAAAAATGTCTGTATTGAGACTGAGATGTAAGAATGCTAAAATAGCTAAAATGAAAAGAATGAATTATGTTTATTTTGTCCACTAAATATAACACATAAATAAAAAAATATATAAGCAATATACATACACTATAATACATATAGTTTCTGAATGTCTCTTAATCATAAACGTAGATATTCAAGCCCTCTCTGCAACATAACAGATAGGGAAAAAAAGAACATGCAGAAAGCAAAAGATGGGGTTTAGCAGAGCTTAATGTCTCATAGTGAAGATTTACACCACACAACACTGTCAAATTCTACTCCCAAGCTGAACACTTCTCTTGGTGGCCCAGACTGTGATTGGTGGCCCAGTGATTTTTGTGACAAACAAAATACCTGCAAGTGAGTCTTTCAGTAGAAAGAGTAAATGAAAGTACACTCTGCAGCCACCTCAGAAAGCGACACCACAATAATGATGCTGACTGTTAAAAATTAACTTAAAACTATCAATAAAGTTTATATAAATCACAAAAAAGTTTATAGTTTGCTCCTATAGCTGACTATATGCACTAGTGGTGGCCTGAATTTGTACCTGCAATCCAAAGATGTCTTATGTAGACAATTATGCTAATATAATTCAATTAAGTATACTTACAGCAGTTATCCATATTTAGRCATTCCCTTTAGGGACTCTTATTTATTCAAGTGTGCATCACACACTGCTCATTGCTTACAGCTCGGAAAAAAAATCCCTGGAATTTAACAGAGGAACAGCAAAATGACAGAACGTGACTTTAATGAAATATGAAAATTACTGTTCTCATAACTTTGAATGGCATTGAATGGAACAGTGCCTTAGACCAGGTCTGATCAGCCTCCCTTTTAGTTTTGTTTCCAGTTTGATCTGTGCCTTCAAGCATGTGGAGTTAGGATGCCTGCCTGGCGAAATGATTTGTGATGGGGATGGCATTGTCTCACAGACGCTGTGAAAGTCACCCCAAGAGGCATTGCCCTGCACCTCCAGCCTGATTTATCACTCCCTGATGCTCTTGGTTCTAAACCTCCRCAATTTGAGCTCTCCAATTTTGTTACATCGCGCTGAATTATGGGGTTGTTTTGTGATGAGGACAAATGTCCACTCAAGAGCACCAAACTCATTTCATGAGCTGAACTCTTTCCCCAAGAGGTAATAAAGACAAGAACATCCAAAGCCATTGCATCACCTACTGTATATCTTCTGTCAATAGATAATTAATGTGACAATTAGATTTTCCCATTCTTGCACTTTGTCATGCATCATTTTTTTACAGCGCTTTTAGACTTACAACTATTTCAAAAACTGCGTGATCAAGCTAGAAGGCCATCATTTTTCATGGTGCTCTTGGAACAGAATTCCAGTAAAAGAATAATTTCAGGAGGATAAAGTAAAGCAAGTCTTGTAATAATATATTGCCTTTAGTTGTATTTAAAAAGCCCATATCATTTTACCTTTATAGATTAAGTATAATCAAYAGAGAAGAAAGGCAGACTATTTCACATCTGTAAAATTGGCAGAGAAAATAATATATTTATGCTCTTCCTGCATTCTGCAAACAGYAGAGTTTCAAATTTCTGGTCCTAGCTAAAGGAAATCAGGATAGAACTAGCAGATTAAAGAACTGTATTGTAAATCATGGCTGTTAATTCATTTAGCCCATTCAAAAAGTTTCTAAGGCAGTTCCTTCCATTAGTCTCTCTTCAATCCCAAAACACCAAGGGTAACCCATCCATCTTGAGCTCTATCCAGATAAACTCACTCTTTTTCATTTTACAAGGGCATGTAAGTGACAGGAAGGGGAAAATTGATTTAAATTGAAGAGAGTAGGTTTAGAATAGATTTCGGTATCATGAAAAGTTCTTTTTTTATTTTTTTTTTTTTACTGTGAGGGTGGTGAGGCTTTGGCACAAGTTCTCAAGAGAAGCTGTGGCTGYCCCATCCCTGAAAATGTCCAAGGTCAGGTTGAGCAGGACTTGCAGAAACCTGGTCTAGTGGTGTCCCTGACCATGGCAGGGGTTTGGAACTGGATAATCTTTAAGGTCCCTTCCAACACAAACTATTCTATAATCCTACMATTTTATTTTGTTTGTTCCCTTGCATCAACCCCAGCAATTTAAAAGGCAGCCTCAAATGCTTTTTACAAACTAAAGGCACCGGGTCTTCTGCCCTCTTCATAAATTTCTCATTAATGTTCACACTGAGGAGAAACAYTAATCTTTTCCATGACAAAGTTTTGCAAAGTCACTCAGCTTTCTGAACRAGAAGCTGCCAGTTCCTGGAAGCTGAATTTGCCTCCACTGSTAGACACTGCTGACTAATCACAGATGCCTCTTTATGTAGGACATTGAATAAGCTTGAGAACATAAAGCATTCAGCCAGTGTGAGTGGGCAGCTCCTCTGCAGGCAGACGAAAAGCTCAGTGTTGATTCACATCCGTCTCCAGAGCRAAACTGCACATTACTGCATGATAATGAATATGCTTCAATCACCCAGAGGAAGATGGGGTTTCTGTCACTGGAAACTTACAAAACCCACAAGCCAAAGCAAAAGACGATTTAAGGAAGATAGAACAGACTATCATAATGCCAAGGACAGGCAGAAGGAGTAGAGRAGAATACAGTAYGAGTAAATGTAKGAAAATCATATAATCATAGAATGGGYTGGAAGGGACCATTAAAGGTCACCTAGTCCATTTCCCACCTTAAAAACAGACAACTTTAACTTTAAGATCACCTTCAAGATCACTTTTCTCACCTGTCCAAGCTTTAATTTTTACAGGGATGTGGCATCCACCAACTCAGTGAATAACCTGTGCCTGTGTGCCAACTGAGCTTGCACCATTCTCCACTCTGGATGAGCCTTAAAGAGCTTTGGAAGGGGACCAAGATTAAATGACAAAAATACATAAGGCAAGCTCCAGAGATTTGGTTCAAATGCACCCACCCCGAAACTTTGGTGGAGGATATTGAGATGAGACAGATGATACTAAGAGAAAGAGAAATTGGTGGCRATTTGCTTCATCCTTCGTGTGGATGAGTCAATTCGCTTGGCTTAAAAGATGAAGGGGATCAGAGAAATTACTACCCTTGTGAATACACAAGATGGCTTAGGAAAATTTTAATGAAAAACAAAGAAAACAGAACAAAATAGAAAATTGAGCAAGAGGAAACAATATCAAAACTCAGCAAAGAGAATGGGAAGTTTGCATTTCCTCCCTGATACAGTAAGCATCAGGTTTCTAATGAGAATCTGATTGAAGCTGACAGAATAAGTTATTCCCTCACCGAAACTTCTTTAGACAGTTAAGAAAACAAAACTCTCTGCGGCCTTTGCTTTCTCCCAGTGCTGTGTATGCTTCAGAAACTGAAAGCCTCTCTTTTCAACAGAGCAGTTGGCAGAAAAAAAAAAAAAAAAGGTAGGATGCTCAGCTTTGTACTTTTGGAAGGATAGCAGCAAAAACCCTCATTTGTATGCCTCATAACTAATATAAAAGATGGCATGATAGCTCCCTGCTGAAGATTTTAAATGATACTTCAAATATATGGTTTCATCTGGGAGAGCAGCTACCAGTTTGCAACCGGTTCATGCAGATCGTTGGCTGCTGGCTTTTTCCCTCCCGCCGTGCTCGGGCCAGATGTTAGTGAAAAATGCAGAACCCTCTCTCTGCTCCCTGTTTAGTTAATAGGGTGTTCACCGAATACTCCTAAGTCTTTATSAAGCAAAAACTGGATGAGATCCAAGTTATCAGAGAATACAACAGGGATGTCTTTAAGGAAGCAGATGTTCAAAGAAGCGCTTTGAAGAGTTTTTTGACCTGTGAGGAGTTGATTACCATGATGTGGATGAAAGATGAGAAGAAAAATAGATGAAACCACAAAGCCTAAGAGAATATGCTATACCTGCCAACAAAAAAACTTCAGAAAGACTTAAGTTATAGAAGCTGTAAAATACTGCTGTGATAAAAGTTCTGAGCCAGGATAGACCTTCAGGGGTTGCAGAGAAATTTGAGAACACTCAGTACCATCTCTGYTCTTTCACCTGGCAGAGATTTTTCAATCCACTTGCCATTGAGTGATAAAAATCCTTACAGGGAATCACAGTGATTCAAATAGATGGGAGAGGAAAAGCCATATTGTGGCACAAAAAGATTTTCACTTTTAATGGATCAGGAAGTCTGACTAGTTGGAAGATTGCCCACCATGAGTCATATTTTGTAAATTCTGAGCAAGTTTGAAGACTGCTCACACAGTCCTCAGCACACCTCGGTSATAAAAGAGTGTCAGTAATTCCACTGACACAAAAGTGACAGTTCTGATTGTCATCCTGATGCTGAAGCAGCCTGTCCTCCTTGGCCAGCAGCTTCCAGATGCTCTTGTCCAACCCTCTTCCAGCTGTGCTCATCAAACAGGGAACAGCAGCTCTTCTTCTTGAAACTYGTTTTGTTTTTGTTTTTCTTTTTCCTGCAAAATGAGTTAGAATGCTAGAGATAAATAAAATTCACCTTTTTTACCATTTTTGAGCTGAATACATTATTTATGTCTTCTAGAGCAGGGCAGGCACTATGTGGCTGCTTTCTGACTGGAAAATATTTGGTCTGTGTATCCTGAATATTATGAGAGACACATACATATTCTCATACAAACACACACTCTATTCAAACCCAGAATTTAATCTGTGCCCATCTTTCTCGCAGCCTGCATCTTAAGTAAAATTAGGGTGTTTGKTTTTTGTTTGTKTTTTTTTTTTTCTCCACATCTTTATACTACCAGAGTTAAAAATAGAGGTCATACTCTTCATAATTTTACTGATAACACCCACAAAACCTATTTTCTATGCG
This sequence comes from Malurus melanocephalus, assembly GCF_030028575.1. NCBI lineage: Eukaryota > Metazoa > Chordata > Aves > Passeriformes > Maluridae > Malurus > Malurus melanocephalus. The sequence goes on from NW_026624052.1 coordinate 55,705, forward strand.
CCTCATTGGGTATCTTTCAGGAACCATTTTCCTAAACATAAAAACCATAATGCTCTTATTTTTGCTGCAAAGAAATCCATGAAAAGTAGCTTAAATTAAATATATAACTTTAATAAAAGTCCTAAATGTGTTCAAATTTAGGTTGCAATAATTCAAGTAAAGATAAGCAAGCTATTGGCACTTGGTGGAGTACTTGTATGTGACTTAGGTATTTTTAATCGCGGTACAAAAAGTATGCCAGTGAGAGAGTGGAGTCTGCTGGGATGACTTTTGGTACATACATTAATCAGCACTAGCAGAAAAAAAGTAAACACAAGTTCAATATTTGGCTAACTTCCAGCTGTTGAGACACATTAGATGGTAGGCAAGGCTTGCAAGGGAACTGGTAAAGGCCTTTACATTTAGGTCACCTATATTTAGACAAGATAAAGCACTGTGTCTTGTCCTACTAAGAACTGTCCCAGATTAATAGATCATTTCTTTCCCCAGCCTTCACTTTTCTGCAGGAGACTGCTGTGCTGCTGCCTAMAAAGCCATGCCTTGATTTGAAATAAGTCTGAGTATGATTTAGCCAAAAATAAATTGCATTTTTCTTTAGAAAATAATCAGTTGAAAAGGATAAGCTCTACTTCATTTCCACCATTTTCTAGCATATTTTTTGGTCTATTTTTTGGTGAGGTTTCTGGGTTTAAGCACTTGCAGTGCTTAGCTAACATGATTATCATTTATCATGAGTTTCCCTCCTAAAGGATGAGACCCTTTCTGTAGATTCTTGTTTTGATCTATTTCCCATTGCCTAACCCAAATTAAAAATTCACAATACAACAGAATGTATGATTCATACTGAACCCAACTAAACRACCCTTTCCTGCTGAGGCCCAAACAGAATCTCCAGAAAGTGGAATAAAACACATGCAGATGTCCTTCTTCAAGCGCTGTTCACAAGAAAACACCTGAGTCAGACGTTTTATCTGTGAAATCAGTGATCCTCAGCTGAGTCTCGTACATTAAATTGTTCTGGAACCTGGTTTTGAACCAGTAAACTTTTACATCCAAGCAAAAGGTTGAACCAATAAATGTTTGAACCAAGCAAAAAGTTTGAAACAGTAAACTTTTGCATCCAGGCTGAGTTGCAAAACACCTTCTTGAGAAACCTTGAGAAACACAAATTATTATCCTCCCTTGATCTAGTCGTAGAGTAGTCATAAGTGTCATATAAGTTCACAAATTTTTCTGCATATTTTCTGCAGAGACGAGCATTTGGATGGGTAGAACCTTATTTTGATAAATTTGGGCTTTTCTTGCCTCTTGAGGGACCCAAGACAGAACTGGTCTTTTCACAGAAGAAGCCAGAAGCCCTGCAGAGCCAAAAGGCTTCTTGGGCAGGCTGAATTTGTGAGGTCACAGGAGACAACRCATCCCCACCAGAGAGAGGTGGTTCATTGTCTCCTACTTCCATGGGATGACTCCTGACCCATGCCACTGTCCAAATCCTGCCAAACCCAGCTGAGAAGATATTAACCTCCAAACTCTGGGGGGGTATTCCACCTACTCTTTTCCAACACAAAATTTCACAATTGCCCTCAAAATTCCTTAAAAAAAAAAATAGTTTTTTTCCACTGCAAATGTTACAAGTTATCACATGTTTCTCACAGCAGCTCCTTGAATAAACTTTGAGTGCTGTGAGAYGCTGGTGTGGGCCCAGTGCAGCCACAAAATCATTGCTGACATATTTCTGGGTGACTCCACTATGCCAAAGATGTTTATGTGTCTTTTGTTGCCTTGTAAATACGAAATAAGTTTGAGAGAATTGTGGCAGCTGCTCTGAGATGTGATAGAAGTTCAGCTTCTATGGGCCATCAGGAAGAAATATGAGCAGCCTTTGAGTCTGCAGCTTGAAAATGAGTACTGGAGAGTTTAGAAGAAGCACTGCATTGAGCAAGCTCACTTTTTTTTTTTAAAAAAAAAGGCTTTCTCCAATGGAGAAAAATGTTTCAAGTAGCTACTCATTTACTTGCATGAATCTTGATGTCCTTCTCCACACTGGCTCTGGGTCACTCTGCATGCTTTTCTCCAGTTACATTTATTTCACCTTAGCTCCAACTGCCTCATCTGAGCATTGAAATTAAAAATGTAGCATTATTTGTGTGAGCTGTATGATCCAAGCTTCAGGGGTATTTCAGAAATCCTCTCCAAACTCTTATTTTTTAGGGCTTTTTCAAAATCCATTATAAAATTATCAGGAAATTAATTGTATGAGTTGAATGACCACTTTTTACAGAGTCACAGAATTGTTTGGGTTGTACCTTAAAGACATCCAGGGGGTTCCAACCTGGAACAGAGCAGAGACACCTTCCACRAGACCAAGTTGCTAGTGGAAGGTGTCCTTTTCTCAGAGGTCCAGCCAGGAGTCTAATAAGGTGAGAATGCAATAAGATGAGAGCATTCTCTTCTATTATCCCCCAAAGTACCTCAAAATTCCCAAAACATGTGAACGACATAAACTTACAACCGTGTCATAAAACAGCAAGGAGGTTTGGTCTGGGGTTTTTTTACACAAAATAGGAGTTAAGCTAAAATATTCCGGTTTAATCAGTTTTTGATTTAGGAACCATTTCAGCTAGGCAACCTTTTGAAAAATAAGGGAGGATACTAAAATTAATTTCAAGATTGGTAAACTGGTTTCTTGAAGGCTTTCCATGGCTAGACTCTGTTCATTGAGACTTTTTCCTTTGTATTAACATAGTCTTAGAGGGCATTATTTTTGCTGTCTGACATAGATGATTTTACGAACGTCATTTTTACAGATCAGAAGTAAAAATTACAAAGGTGAAGTTATTTATATATAAAATCAATATCTTAGCCACAATAATTGGTTAATTAGTTTGAATATTAAAAGTGTTTTGTTTTTGTTTTGTTGGGTTTTTTTTTTTCATTATAAGGAATGGTTTGGTTTGCTGTTTTTGGTGGATTTGGTCATATTTTGTTGATTTTATTTTTTTAAGTGGGCTGTTCGATTGTTGCAGATAATCAGCTTTGTCTTTGTAGAAGAGCTTTGTCTGGACTGTCTTTCTTTGTGGCAGTGACATTTCCCAGGTCCCTCCATGTGCAGGTTGGATGCAAAGCAGTGTCATTGCCCCTTTCTTGATGCAGAAATCATACCCAGTGACCCTTTTCTGGGAGCTGGTCAGCATCAGCTAAACCCATGGAGCAGAAACGTTACTCAGCAAAACATGAGAAGCTAAATGATGAATTTTCTGCCAGTTTAGCACCAGAAACCCAGCAGGACAAGGAGGAGGGAAGGGCTGGGTCAGTTTTTACTTGACTTAACTTGYCTGAGAAATGCAGCCCCAGGCCCTAAGTATTCCTGGGCTTGAAAAACATGTTTAGCAATCAAAGAAAATGAAGAAATTATACAGGTTTTGGTTTAAAAAAAATTATTTCTGCTAATTAGACTTGTTAGAAATTTAGCTTAAAATACAGGGAAATGACAATCTGAAACAGAAGAAAATGGAGGAGGCATTTTTTTCCATCCTTGATATCACCTGGATTTTTATGCCATCRTCCAAGAAGACAGCATCATTTTAGTTCCAGACCATTGCTATTTTTTTCACACTACTTTTTGAATAAAAAATCCAGCGTATAATCTATAAATATAAGTCTTTCACCACCTTTCACATTCCAAAACTGAACTATAATTGAGWTTTTAGTGGTTGTCCAGTGCCATGGGTGCATTTTCAGCTTCATACCTTGAAGAAAAAAAGAAATGTTAAAGATGAAGATGTCCAGAGCTTTTTTTCTGAGTATATACAGGGACTTCCAAATAACTCGAGTTGTAATAAAACCTTTCTCTTTTATATCTGGAGAGACTTTCAGGTGGATGAGGACTTTCAGGTCACCTTCAGTGAGATGGACCACATAACATTTTTAGGAAATCCTACCCTTTCCAGAAAGACATGTTCACTTCTGCRGCAAATCAGGCAGCCCACCCTTCCTGTCCCATGAAGTTATCTCCAGGAGCACAAGATAGTTTGTTAAACATTAAAAGAAAGACGATATCTATAGAAAATTTAGTTGCTCTTGCTTAAAAATATCTTTAGAAGCCTTCCACTAACATGATTTTTCACAGTGACAGGACAAGGGGAAATAGYCTSAAGCTGAAGAAGARTAGTTTTAGATTGGCTATTTGGAAAAAAAATTCTCTGGCACAGGCTGCTCAGAGAAGTTTTAGCTACCCCTGGATCCCYGGCAGTGTCCAAGGCCAGGCTGGACATTGGGACTGGGAGCAGCCTGGGATAGTGGGAGATGTCCCTGCCCATGGTAGGGGGTTGGAACGAGATGAACTTTAAGGTTCATTCCAGCCAAAGCTCTGACCATTCTATTAAATATTTTCAWTTTATCACAAGAAAAATCTTGCTATTTTCCACCACATCTTATAACTAGTTAAGAATAAATATATTAAATTAAACAAACAAACAAAAGCAAATAAATCAAAAAAATATGCATGTGTGGGCACCCAACTGCTACAAGTTCTGCCATCTCATAGAGGTGAGTATCACAGAAAAAAACACATATGCAGACTCACATCCATGAGCACCTCATCTCTCATCTTTCCTCAACACACACCACCAGAGGCTGAAGAACCACCCAAACATAATGTGAGAAGGTTCTGCTAAATCCAGTGTCCAAATTGGGCTTCTAAACTCTTTAACCAAAATGTAAAAAGTGCTGGGAGATGAGCAACGAGATTTAAAATCCATCCGTGAAAAAGAATGGATCTAGCCAGCAGAAAGCAGTGTTCAAGGACAGTATGAGATCCTGCTCACTTCATAATTTAATGGCTTGTTTAAAACTCTGAGTTAACCTGTCTTAGACTTGTCCCTTCTGCTTTATTCAGGGTCCCAAAAGTGTTTAGTGAAACGGACTGAGAACWCTGGGGTAGCAAATGAAGATCACTCTTGATTCAGAGATTTTAAATCAGACAATTTATCCATTCACAGGCCCCAATTTTTGCATCTGAGATGCCTCCAGATCTCTGTTTTTTTCAAAGTTTGAGCATACACCAAACAAAGACAACTATGGAAGTCATTAAAGTTTAATGTGAAACAAAGGATTTGGGCAAGTATTTCTAAATTCCGTGGTAGAAGTGGAATATTTACTTCCATCCTGCCTTGACTTGGATCACAGTAGTTCCAAACTACAGTTTCTGCCAAAGTTTCAAAAGAAATTACCTGGCTGAGCGTCCTCMTAAAGAGGAAACCATGAACAGCTAGATCTGAAAATGAAGATTAGAAGTGTTTTGTACAGATGCTGCTGCCTGTTGTAAAAACATGCTTCATTTTTACGGAGCCTCTGCTGTAATTAAGGGACTGACCACTACTAGCAGTTGCATAAAAACCACTATCTCACTGGAGCAGTAGAAATAATGTTGCCAAGGTGATTCTGTGTTTTGTGATATTCTAAACATATGGTGAGACAAAAACACTATAATACAAAGGCTTAAATCTTGCTGGGCACAAAGGCTTCATTTCAACTCTCAGCTGAGAAACTGGGACTTTCMTTACTGTGATAATTCCAGGTAAGAGGGCCAAAAATAGTTGATTTTCCTACAGACTTAAAAATGAAAATTCTTGAACACCMTGGAATATCTTGGTACAGCAGCAGGTTTTTGTGAAGATAGTGTTTAACATATTTGCATTACTGTATGTTTTGGTTTAAAAAAAAAGATAAAAATTCCAAGTTATGTTGGATTCAGATCAAATCACCCAGGCAAGCTTCCAGAGAGTGGGCTGTTTCCCAAATGACAGTAATTTCATTAGTATACTTCCTGCAGCTCATCCAACATGCTAAACCAAGCACTTGGTAAAACATGATGYTGTCTAAATATTTTGTGCTCCTATAACGAGGGTTTGATAAGTGATTTAACTCTGTTTTCACCAAATTAAAAAGGTGATTTGCTCTTGACACCACTATGGAAGGAATCAAGGCAGGTGTTTCATGCAACTGCAATTTGCAAAGCTTCCTTTAACTGGATAAATTTTGACTGCAAAAATATTTTCTATTTATCACCTGTTTTTGAAGGGGAGGAGAGCAGCCAAAACTGGACACTGGACAGGGGTGACATCACTTTAAAAGGAAAAAAAAAAAAAATACTGCTTAAAAGGATCCTAGATTTTTTTTTTTTTTTTCTGGGCCACAGAAAATAAGGACCATACTAAGGAAATCAGGCACAGGGAATTTGTTAAGTGAGGAAGATTCACCAGGATGCTGGCATGTTTTTCACATCCTGCTGCAATGTGGGAAGCTTTGTTTCTGGAAAGGTCAGGAATCTGTGCAAAGAGCTCTTTATAGAAAGCCTTGCCTATTTCAGTCTAAAATCATTACTGCAAGTTCAGCCTTTTTTTCTAARTTTACCACTTCTGGCCTCCAATCTTTCTTATTAATTTTCCTCTTTGGAGTAAATCAAGTGAATTCTGAAAAAGAATATTGGTACATCACCATTATCAATGACATTATTATCATTATTTTCTTAAATTCTTCATAAGTTTATGGGGGAGGGTTTGGTTTTGTTGGTTTTTTTTTTTGTTGTTTTTTGTTTGTTTGTTTGTTTTTTTGTTGTTGTTTAGAGGGTTTGTTGTTTTGTTTTGGTTTTTGTTTTTGTTTTTGTTTTTTGTTTTTGTTTTTTGTTTTGTTTTTGGCTTTGTTCTTATTTTTGTTTTTGTTTTTAGAGGATGGTTGGCTCATTTGCAAATTTTACCTCCAGCTCTACCAGATGACTAAAGAACTGTTCCATTATGGGGTTTTGCATGATGAGGTCCAGTTGTGCACCCAAATGTGTCTGTGCACTCTGTTTGAATGTGAGAACACAAAAGAGAGTTTGGGGAGGAAAAGAGATGTTTTTCAGGACACTTTTAGTCATTGCAAACAATCTTTCACTAGTAATCTATGTGTTTTATAATCCTTAGATGCTGAATATCCACTGGTAAATCTGCCCTAATGTATTGTCAGATCCAGGAGCAGAAAGGCAAAATAATAATGATCTTTAGTCATAGATTCTCCACCACATGAAGTGCAATAAATCTTTTCTAAATTGGTTTATTATTTTCCTCCATGCAGCACTTCTGCACATTTTTTAATAAATTATTACAGAAAATTGGCATCTATTTTGAAATTCTGAGTGTCAGTACAATTTATAGAGGAAGACTTCATAGTAATTAACAATAAATCGAAAAATGCAGACAAAATTCACTTTCTCATCATCTTACCAGAACATACTACAGTTCTATAATCAAAAAAACCCTCGAATATATATTTTATTATCTTAAATGCTGATACAAATAATTATATGGAGTCAGATCTCTCCGGACTTCCAAATTTCAGCCTCATTTTGTTGAGTCCAAAATGTTCAATAACCTTGATTAAATGCCRGCAAGGGATCTGAGTCTGAGACATCACATAATAAAGCTGAGTCAAATATTAGTTCTGCACAATCCTGGCTCACTTTGCACCACCTTTGGGAATGCTTCAAACTATTGCTTCTCAGTGATTTCAACAGCATTGCTAAGACTGCTCCATTAGCATATTCCCAAAACTGGATCYCTAGGATTATGTAGAATGTGCAAAAGTTCCCAATTTTCATTCTGTTTCCAGGACGGCAGTTCACTTCCATTCACACAGAGTTTATATTCTGAGAATGGCTGGTCACAATCCATTGTAGTTATTWTTTTCCCATCAGCAAACCCAGGCTTCAAAGGAGAGGAAAGAAATGCAATCTCATTTCCCGTGAAGGATTGTTGTGGTGGTGGCAGGAATGCCAAACCTTTCTTGTTTTCCTAACACCTGTTTTGGGCTTTTTTTTCCCTTTCATCCTACTTTACACTCCTTTTCATTACAGCTAACAAAACCCATSAGAAGCAAGCAAAATGCCATCAAGATAAGTAAATGTTAGATTAAGTTAAAAATATGTTTAATATTCAGTGTCTGTGTCTATAACATAAATTGAGATGAGATGGGAACTATTCATGGGCACTGAAATGTGATTTTGTAGGATACTGATCTCACTAAACATTTATCAGCTTGCTTTATTCCAAACAACACCTTCCCTAAGTAATTCTCAGACATCATTTGGTAATTAGAAGAGTTGAAGGACTTTCTCTGTAAACAATTAACATGCAGCTGCCCTGCTTTTAAATCTTGATCAATTTCTTGGCACAGGAATGGGGTATTTCGTTGCTCTTGACCTCCATGTCCTGGAACATTCTCATTACACTCAATATATGGTATTGAATTCACCTCAAATTCCTTTWTTCTGGATCCTTCTTGACTTCATCTCTTCGCATCCCCTTACAAAGCAAAATAAAACGCCTGTCTCTGAAGAAGGATCAGAAGCAAGGAGACTTGCTGCCTTGCAGATTTACTTTCTGGCATGTTTTGACRTTGGCAATTAATCTCTCAGTTTCTTCCAACTCAAAAATTGAACGAATGAATTAAAAATTTTGTCACACACAGATAATCTTTTTGGATTGTTCCTTGTGTGCAGTCTCTGGTGTCAATGAAAAGCAGAGTGCACAGCGCAGTTAACCACAGCTAGAATACTGGCAGGCTTTCTCTCTTCTGCCTGTCAACTTAATTTGATGAACCTTCTTAAAATTTCAGCTGAGGTTCACTCTCTTTTGTCAAACGTGGTTGCAGTTTGGCAAATTGATTTATAAATTATTGAAACAGCAGGTAAATCAAAAAAGACATWGACACATGTGCAGTCGTGCAGAGCTGGGCCACACAACAATTGTTTTAATTAGGAAATCCAGCCAATGAAAAATCCTCTTACTGTTTTTATTATATAGTTTAATAAGG
>NW_026624052.1:64705-65640 GCF_030028575.1 Malurus melanocephalus
CAAGTAAATCTCACAAACATCTTAAACTTCTAGTTCTAGATAGAATCTCTGAAGCTTAATGATATAGAAAATAATATAGTATTAAATAACTTCAATATTCTGTCACACTGTTCTCATTCTATCACAGCTCTTTATAAAGATTTGCCTTGCTTTGGGACTGTAGTGTTAAGATGAGTAATTTCAGCTTTTGGGAATTACATCTGCTATCCTGATGCCCTCCTAAATGTGATGAAATCATAGGTAAAGATGCCAAAATCAGATGATGCAATAACATTTCAATTTGAGGCTAAAATCTCAGAAATTTTGTGAGATCAGACACAAAGAACAGCAGTTATAAATTCACATGAGTAATCTCCATCATCACATGGATTTATCTGTAGAAAGACTCTGGAAACTCAAGGATTGTAAAGTATTTTATAAACATTAATTAATCACATCTCATTGGAACAACTCTGTGGAGCGAGTATGAATTATTAACCTTAGGTTTACACATGGGTGAACAGGCACTTCACTTAAATTTCTCTCCTCCATGGAAAATTATACTTATATTCCAGCATTTTCTGAATTGTGTGGAAGGCTTCAAACCATTACATGTATGTTGCCTCTCTTTTTTGGTGCTTTCTTGTTTTGATTGGTTTTTATTATATTTGTTTTTTTCAGTACAAATCACTGCATAATTTCCTATTTCAGCAAGATGTCTTACTCCTGGGGATCTGCTGGTCCATATTAGAAAGACAATCCTTTCCAACATCTCTGCAGTTCAGAAATTGGTTTACTGTGTTTGGAAGTTTTGCATACATGTTCTGCATTTTCTGGCATTCGGTTACATGAATTTAGTTTAATTCTGTCTGAGAGAATTTAACCAGGGCTGTGGTTGTCTATCTCTGCCTGTGGGCTAATTACTTAAGACAGAAAATGCTCTGTAAAATACCTGT
>NW_026624052.1:66366-72147 GCF_030028575.1 Malurus melanocephalus
TTTCTGACATTGGAAATACCCTGAATGAAAGCCAGAAGCATCTGGATGAAGTTTTATTTGTGTTGAGCCAGGATCTTGGTCAGGTGTGTCCSATCTGGGGACTACACATGGTGTCTTCGAATATCTCTTAGCCCACATTCACCACTTCCAGTCCCAGAAAGAAATATGTGCTCATTCCTGGGATGCTCAGTGAGATTTGAAGCTGCAGGACATTTCCTCCTGTCTCCCCTCTTCGTGCTCAACCCAAGTCATCCATGACAAGCTGATCATTTGTTCTGTCTGACATTTCCCAGATGTGTCAGGCTAACTGTGAGCATGCAGAGCTCTTTCCCACTTATGTTCTGCATATGTCCCAGATTCCCACATATCTAGCAGCCATATGGAATAAWTTTTTCCTTACAGAGAAAAAAAAATCTAGCCAAACAGTAGAATCTTCATTTATGTCCAGTCAGGTTTTTCAAGTAGAGAAAAGAATAGCCCAGACATAAAATCATGCTGCTTAAAAATTCCCATCTCTGGTGCCTTCATGCTCCTCATCTTCCACGGGTCCTAAAAATCTTCTGGAGCTCATTGGTCAATATTGCTGTTTAGGGAAACCTGCTCCTGTGTGCTTTTATCCTCTGTCTTAAATTTGACACAGACAGGATAAACAACTGCCTTATTTCTCAGTTTTTACAGTAATATACTACAAAAAAGGATAGGCCTAAAAMGAAGAGAAGTTGTATGAATGTCACTCTGTCCTTTAACCCAGATAAGGATGAGCTGAGATGTTCTGGGACTAATCATTAATATGTCCTGGACAAATGAACAAGRGGTGCCAAACTGTGCAAAACCCAAGTAGATCTGCTCATATCATCCAGTAATTCCAGCTGCTGGGGGGTATTAATCACTGAAATGATCCACAAAACCCAGGCCAAGGCACCTCGGGGGACGTGTGACAATAATTGATATTTCTGGCTGACCTCCATCTGTTCCTTTAAACTTGAAATTTGAAAGACTTTCCTTCAACCTTGTTTACCAGCAGTTGATTCCCTCCACACACGATGGTGAACTTTGCACCGACACATCACAAACCTTCTGACATAAAGTTACACTCACYGTTTCTTYTAGGTAGCCTCTATTCCAAGGTCYTAATGTGTCTCCYCTTTGTCATTTTCTGCYACTGGGTTGAATTTGAGCGATTTTSAAACCCCAATGGGATGGCCACAATGAAGAGCGCTGCCTGTTTGATTATGCATTTTTTGGCACACACACTGTGCCAGCATTAAACAATCCTACAAAATATGCACTRTAGGCTTGACAATTATTGTATCTCAGCGTGTGGCTGTCTGTGWTTTTGATGGTTTCCAAACAATGGCATGTGAGCCAGATTGCATGAATAGCCCAGTGCTATGGAGGATGAGGATGTAATGAGGATGTCAGTCGAGAGCATTAAATAAGCTTTCCTTAGTCATTTAAAGGATTTATGTAAGTATCTGGTCGCTTGTCAGCTTCACATCACACAAAACGAGAGCCCCAGATTTTTGTGCCAATGGGTTTGACTTGCATGTTCAAACAGGAGGGGAGGCAGAAAACACCACTGAGCTCCAGCCACGCTCATCTTAAAATTCGTGTTGCAAACAATATAAGAAAAAAAAAMCCCACAGATTCACTCATGGATAAGGCAGCATTCTGTAACTAATACTACTTGTTTCCTATCCACAATTACCTAAATTTCATGTACTCTGTGCTCCACTGCTGCTGCTGAAGYAACTACAAAACAATAAAACTCCCCATGTAGCATCTAATCACACACACCACGAGCCATGCTGATGCGTATTTACGCATTCAGTAAGTGCCGAGTCCAAAACACAAACCACAGCACTTCTCCAATGCAAAGAATGTTTGTTCAGAATTTTTTTATTTATTCAKCCAAATGAGATGTTGCTGAGTGCAAAATACTGAGTTTAGTCTCAAGCAGAAGATATGTTTGTTAAAGGCTTCGCACCGTCTCACACCTGCAGCTGCTAAAACTGAGCCAGAGCCCYGCCASAAGAAAAATCCAAGATCAGAATAAGGACATGAATTTCTTGTTTTTAACTGCTTGATTCCCTGAATGTACTTTAGCACTGAACATGTTTCACTCAAACAGTTTTTGGTTTGCCACCAGGGAAGCAAAAAATCCCAAAGTGCATTATTTATTGTTTTGATCTCCTCCCAACCCATGGGTGTGCCCGCAATTGCTCCAGCATAGGTTTAGGTTCTGGCACTTTGCTTTATTAAACTTTGGGAGTTTCCTAGAGCCCAACCTCTCCAGCCTGYCCAGGTCCCTCTGGATGGCATCTCTTCCCTCCAGGGTGTGGCCTCCCCACACAGCTCAGTGTCCTCTGCATTTTTCATTTTCACAGTCAGTTTTCATGGATGGCTCACACACAGGCCAGAATGAATCTGAGGAATGGTCCACATTCCCCACCAGGAACCACATTTCAGGATGCCACTTTCAATTTTCATGCTCCAGAGGGCCTCTTGGATGGATGATGACCCATCTCTTAAACTTTTATTTCCTACCATACTGCCTGGGATTTAAGCACGGTCAGGTAAAAGGTGTGAAGAGAATGTTACTGTAAAAACCCATGAGAGAAAGGCAAGTAAGAGAACACCAAAAAACACATCCATCACATAAAATATCTTTTTCTCTTATTTTCTCTCTCTTTAGGAGAGGAAACAGGAAAATGAGGTTTTCTGATAAAGAAAAGCMGTATTTCAAAATGTCTTTGAAGACCAGTCAGAACAGGTGATCTCTAAAAAAAAGTCATTATTTTCTTCTCATTCTATGAAAAATACTAAATCCACATKTCTCAACATGATGCAGTTATTATTGCCAACTTCTGATGCAAAACTAAAGCACAGAGAGATTATATTTCYAGCCCAATGTCACAGTGAGGATTTCTTTCTTACCAAGTGCTCTCTCAGAAAAAGATTGCAAAGACCTTCGCTGTGGCCAGAATACATCAGACAACCTTCTGATGGCTTTGTCCTTGTTTGTCTCTCTTTCTTGATATAAAAAATGGGGTCAGTCTGGCATGTGGATCTTAAAATGCCTCCAGTATATTTCCCCACCTGCAGGTATTATGGGGTCAGGAGACTGAGGCTATATTTATCACTATTTCTGGAAACTTGCATTATTCACTTTAAATATTTCAGGAATGATCTCACTGGAATGTGAATATCATAGTGAAGTGACTTGCTCCTTAAATATTAATGAAAAGGAAAGCTGAAGGTAACAAWGCTGCATAGAAATCATAAGCTATACAAAAGGGACTCTTTATTAATATTCACCTCTGCTCCTGTGGCTGGTATAGAAATAATCCCATGTTTAGAAAACATTAAAATAACACCCATATGAGCAACCTCTCCAGCAAGYAGCCTGGTTACAAAAAAGATTAAAATGAGAGCCACATCACAAACTTGACTTTGGTTGTCTTAGATTGTCTTTAAAACAGCGATTTCTTTACAGTTTTTACAGCTAACATTKCATTTAATATAGTGATTTACTTTTCAGTTTTGTTTTTTTCTACCCACTGTGGTAAAAATCCAGTTAGAATTGGTCCCTGCAAGGGAAATTTTGTTGATTTATCAGTTAAATATGTGGAAATTAATGACTTAGATATAAAAAGAGCAAGCATTACAAATATATTTGAGGGGAAAAAAGTGTTAATAGACTTCAAATGCTTTCTGTTCTGTGACAGAACCATTTGGAAGAGTGGTGAGGAAACCAATTCCCATCCAATACTCCTCCCCTCCTCCAGTCTGTCTCAGGACTGTTGCAAGAGCTGTCAAATTTGCTGTGAGGAATGAGGGTTAGAGACCTGAATCTATCCATAACAGCTAATAGCCCAACCATCACCTGCCATGTCAGAGAGCTATTTTACATTTCTTTYCYTCCTTTTTACAGATCAAAGCCTTGAACCTCCTGATGTGTAGTATCAACCCCTAAATATGCACTGCAACAGAAAGAGGTTTCTATCTCTCATGCAGGAAATATTCCCACTTTGTCCAAAAAGTTAAATGCTATTTAGAGATTGAAACTTAGCCAGATCTCAACGTGACATAATACTTAAAAATTATTCCAAGGCAATTTTTTTCATTTTTCAGCCCAATTCCACTGAGTACATAAAATTTCAAACCATCAAATATGATTCCTAAAGGTGCCTGATGGTTTACAGCCCATAGTTCTGACCTTTTCGTGTTTGTAGGAGTAGACCTCCCCAAAAAACTTGTTTGCATGACTTAGACACGCATGTTTTGCCCATTTTTGTCTCAGTTAAAATTATCCTTGTCCTGTTGATTCAAATACCCTGAGGCATTTGAAGCACCCTCACTGAGATTCTGCGTCTCTGATGCTCAGACTCCCAGAACCATCTGCCTCAACTCTCTGAGGCTCAGAAAAGRAAAATATAACACAGGGTGTCAGGAGGCAGGGTTTGGGAGGACAGCCCTTCGAGAATCAGTATTTTCACCAGCAAACCAAGCCCTTTCTGCACGATTAATTCTTGCATGAGCCTTTTCATAGGCGGAGGTCTGAGAACGTATTGTGTACGGAGAGGCTTTTACGAGGTCACATTTCCATCTGGAGCCATAAAAAGGAGCTCCTAATCTAACACAGGGGCTTACAACACGGAACAAATGGTGCTTTAGTGCCTCTTTTAATTGAGACTCAACCTGTCCCCTCTATTCTGTTTTTGTTTTCTTTAGCCTGAAAGCACCAGCAGTGGAAATGGTGGCATCTCCCAGCACACGGGGGCTGCTAATCTTAACCTCCTTCTGTGCAAAAAACGGCTTAGATTGACTTAATTATTTAATATGTCTTGGTTGACACAGGCTAGTAAAAAAAGATCAGCATGTTAATGCTCCTTTCTAGCATTTTCTTCCCAAAAAGCCTTTAAGAAACTCATGAATATTTAATGCCTCTCAGTCAGYGCTGAGGAGATGACACCATTAAGGTTGAAACCAAATGCCAGACGTTGTGTGAGCATCCCAGAGCTGCCCGAAACTGTGCAGAGAGACCTCCACAAATGGCTCTACCCTCCCAGCTCAGCCTTTATGATCAAGCACCAAAGGACAGGGTTTTCCTTGCTTTCTCTTTTCCTCCTTCCCCCTCTTTTTTTTACCCCACTGGAGAAGGAAATGGATCACTCAGTGAAAAAAAAATCAACCGCTGGCCATGAATTTTATTTTTAAGCCTGACATCTGTTCAAAACCATATAAATGGGACTGTGTTAATGCATAAAAAGTATAGAAAGTGTTCAGGCTTAAACACAGGGAAATTATGTTCATTCACCAGGGAATAGCAAGTCTAGTTTACTGTTCTTTTTCCTACACATTTTAGGAAAAAAATCCATTTTTTTGCCTAGCATTCTGTATGTATTTGCTAAAGTAGGAGTGGCTGATTTTTGATGTCTGTGGCTAATGCACACTGTAATGTATGTGCTTTAGATTTTGCTTTTCTTAGCTGTTGCTTAAAATAAAATAAGTAGAATAATTCCTCATATTCATATGCTTAAGTGGATCAAAGTTTGCTGTAAAATAGGAGGTGTTCACATTAGGTTCTTTAACAAAAAAAACAAAAAAAACAAAACAAAAAAAAATAAAATAAAAAGCCTGTCACTCTGTTTTTTACATGGAAATTAGGGTTTTTTTTTTTTTTTTTATAAAAACAAAAAAAACAAAACAAAAAAAAATAAAATAAAAAGCCTGTCACTCTGTTTTTTACATGGAAATTAGGGTTTTTTTTTTTTTTTT
>NW_026624052.1:72164-76292 GCF_030028575.1 Malurus melanocephalus
CATATGCTTAAGTGGATCAAAGTTTGCTGTAAAAAAAAAAAAAAACACATAGAAATCTTTAAAAAAAAAAACAAAAAAAACAAAACAAAAAAAAATAAAAAAAAAAGCCGGTCACTCTCTTTTTTACATGGAAATTAGGGTTTTTTTTAATTTTTATTATTTTTTTTCCCCAGTTTAAATATTCATGATGAAAAATATAATTTTGCTAGCCCAACTTGTTTTGTTTTAAATAAAGCCCCAGTTAACTGACTGAAAAGTGAAGGTGGCAAATATATTAAAATTTTACATTTCATAATGGAAATAGTTTTCTTGTTTCTTGTCTTCCCATATCTTCTGAGTGTACAGTCTGTTGGGAAGTACAATGAAAGCTCAAGGAAATACATTGCCTAATCTACTGTTATTTTCCTCTCTTCTCTAAAAGGGTAAAATAATGGAAATTATTATTTGATAAGAGAGTCTGGTTCATAATTGTGAAATAAGCATARGAATTCAAACTAAATCAGGTTGCACTGAAGACTTTGAAAAATTAAGATATCARCATTTTCAAACGCCTGACCAAGCCCATTATTTGTTTAAAAGTTAACGATAAACCTGTTTGAAGATGAATCAACATTATTATGAGTTTCCTTATTTTTCATTAAAATAGTCAGGTTCTTTCAAATCCGTACATCCAGATGTTAATTAAAAAGCTGTTGTCAAAATGAT
This sequence comes from Malurus melanocephalus, assembly GCF_030028575.1. NCBI lineage: Eukaryota > Metazoa > Chordata > Aves > Passeriformes > Maluridae > Malurus > Malurus melanocephalus. The sequence goes on from NW_026624052.1 coordinate 72,870, forward strand.
AGACTGTTTTTTTAATCTTTCTTTTCAATTCTAACTAATCCTCAAAGAGGACAGGACCCAGGTGAGTCAATTTTTCCTCATGAAAATTGCAAAGATAGATGTTTGCAAAATGGCTGATGTAAAAGYGGAGTAGGCAAGCTCACATTGAAGGGGCTCCCATGAAAACAATCYCTTGTATTTGATTTTAACAGACAAGCAATAATATAATAATATAATAGTGCATTTATTTTCAAAGACAAAATAATAACATCATAATATGTTGATAGACAACTTGTTCCATCAAACCTATTGTCATTATTTGACGGCAGGAATGTAAACAATGATCTCCAAAGTTCAGAACTTGTGAAAGGATTCCCGAAAACTTGATGGATTGCATGACTCAGTTTCCTGTCTGAAATGTTCACAGAACATGGAATTTTGTGGTGAGATCAAACAAATTGAAGGCTGTGAGAAGTTTAGATACACCAGAACACATGAAGCTAAAACAGTTCACCTACTCCCTCCTTCCCGACAATCAAAAGTGAATCGAAACAAAATAGACGCACAACAAGGAAAAAYGAGACACCACTCCAAAATGCCTACTGCAGACTGATGACCAGCTACAAAACAATGTGATCCTAGCAGATTTTTCTGTATTTCTGACAGCTTTGTGCAGTCAACAGCTCTTTCATAATCCACGTGAGCAGGACGACTGGCTCTGCCTCCTGGGTCCTGGGGGGTGTTTTTGATCTAACAAGGCAGTGCCATTATTAGCGAGGCTGCCGTGTAACCACCACATCATTGCACACTGTCAATTTAGTTTTGCATGAGCCCCTCGGCTCGTGACACTCCAAATTTAATACTGAGCTGCAGATAAACCAGAATAAATATTGTAAGAACAAAGCTGTCACAGAAACACACTCGGAGTGTTTCGACCCCGTTCAAAGGCCCTTCGCTGTAATTGTCTCTGACAGAAGGCTCCTGTACTCTAAGTATTTTAGTTGCCAATGACCTTAAACACGATTATCATTAGCCTTCTTGTAATACTGCCTCTCCCTTGAACTCAAATTACTGTGCTCCTCAGATGGTTTTTTGCAGAGAGAGTTCAATGTTGTAGTTAGCATAATTCAAGCTGTTTTAATCAACGCTGTGTCCTTTGTAAATAAAGCTGCGTTCTGAAACACACGCCGTAATAATTACATCCATAATTTGTTAGAGTTATTGAAATAATTTTGACTACACTAATTTGAATTACAGCTGCAAACAAGCAGTAAGGAAATAAGCAGATAATAATACATGTATTAGCATCAAGCCTGAAGTTGGCATTTGTTTAAGCCAAGAATCTGAATAATTTAACCATGTTTCAGAGGTGGTAAATCTGCCTTGATTGAAACTCATCTATGATCTCTAAACCTTTCTAATCTCAAAAGAAAATAAAAACACATGTTTTTTTTCCCTGCCTCCACTGAAAGTAGTTGAAGTTGATGCCTTGCCAAAGTCTGACCAGACATGACCAATGAGCAGAGATCCCATCAGCCATGGGATGCCTTTGTGGAAATTAATTTCCGGCRGTGTCTAGAGCATGTTAATTACCAGGAAAACTTCTCATGGTGTAATTCAGTAAGTAAAAGTCCTCTAAAATAAGCCTCTTTAGGCACATTTTAGAATTCAGTAATTGCAAGACACAGAGGCATTAAAAATAATGAGAAGCAAGGATTGCCTCAAAAACTRTTTTCGAACAGCCATCTCATATAATCCCTTGCATAAACCAATCTCCTCTTAAATGAGGTCTATTTCTCTTCTTGCTATCCTAAATGAACAACAGTTTCCTGAATCTCACTGACTTTATTGCTAGACACATTATAATTTTCAGCCTAGATATGTTAACTAAATATTATTTATATTCAATTTATCATTGTCATTTTTGCATAAACCTTTCCTCTGCCTTCCTGGTTTGTTCGCAGTTACATTTTTACGACCCAGGACTCACAGGCAGCAAGAGTTATAATCGAGATATTTTTTAATTTTGTTAATTCTATTTTTAGGGAATTATTATAAATGAATTAATTGTTTATTATTAAAAAAAAAAAAAAGGAGATAACATCCATACTTTACACTTATGTGCTACTAGAAAGACATTGTGCAGTATTTAGCTCTGTTTCAATAAACTTCATCATACATTGTTCATTTGACTTYATACCAGATTATTTTATTAAAATAAAATCAATAAATAGATTAAAAGTACCAACAATGTCTRTCTTGAATAATCTTGGAGAAACACCATCCATAAATCTTCTCCAGTAATACAATTCAGCTTTCAAAAAGATAATGGGTGCCTAGGTAGCAAGCATCTTATCCATCATGCAATTATAATATTCATCCCTTTATTCTCAAATATCACTGGCATTTCCTAWGCATACCATATCAAATGTTTCACTGAAGTCCAAACAAATGAGATCTAACATATTCCCCAGATGAAATCAATTATCTTCTCAGTGAAAGGTACCCCGCTAGTTCAGCTGGTTCAAACCTGATGTTAAACATTATAGCAAGGCTTCTTTCCATGCCTTTATTTGTTAAATCTCTGAGGGCAAAACCCCAGGCCGATGGTCCATTGCAAAAAATGGAACTTTTTCCTGTTTCTCTACATTACTGGGCACTGCATTTYCCTTTTTATTTATACTTAGGTATATATGTGAAAGATTGACCTTTTCTACTGCTGGGCTCACTTGCACACTGATTTAGTACTTCAGACCCCATCACCAGCAATTTTAATGGAGATTTAATCCAGTTATAGTTTTTGTATTTTCTCCCTAAAAATTGCAGTCTGGTGCACACAGGAGTCAATTAATTGAAAATCTGCAATTCTTGTTAATACGGAGGTTATAATACAGATGGTTATAATTTTCTGTAGCTATATCCTGTTAATCTGGCATTTTAATTTTCTTGTAGCCATTAAGTTTTTTCTGTATGAAAATGTAACACTGACATCCAATGTTAAAATAAAAAAATATATATTTGGTGACCACATTTGAAGTTAGACATCCAAAAACTGAATATTCAAAGTTGGTTGGAGTTTGGGTTGGTATTTATTTTTTTTGCTTCTTCGTGACTTTTTTTTCTTTTATTTTCATTGGTTGGGTATTTGATTTTGTTGGTTTTTCATTTTTTGTTGCTAAACTTACTGGTCTTTAGATTTAAAATGTGGTGGTTATACGATTTCCAGAAATAACTCCTAGCACTACAGAATCATAAAGATCAAAACCCATCATCAGGACCCATGATCTTTAAGAAGAGAGCTCACTGCACTATCTGAGAGCTCACTGGATAGAGACCAGTGTGATATTATTGATTGTCTTTTTTTCTCCTCCACTTCCTTTTCCTTTTCTTCCTAAATTTAGAAGAAAACTGGGATAAAGTATTATTTCCAGGAAAAAAACAAAA
>NW_026624052.1:76478-85599 GCF_030028575.1 Malurus melanocephalus
AAAACCCAACAACCCTGCCCCCAACATCCAAAATATTACTTGTGGAAGACAAACTTCAGATTTCAGACCTTTCTTATCCAAGCACATTAGTGAGACACTRTTGATAGGAGTCTCTGTGCCACATGAAGCGCCCAATTTGCATCAAGCCAGCCAAAAAACCTTGAGTGGTGAAATTGTCACACTGGAGTGACTCAAAGTCATCTCTCTGTGGAGCTGATGGTGCTCACCTCCTCAAAGGAACAGCAAGGAGAATTTCTTTATAATAAGGTTTGTGATGGAAACCAAAACCAATCATCAGTTGCCATAAAATAGCAGGCACTAAAATTTATGATGTCTGGAYTTGTAATTCTGCTCACTTGCCCTCGGGGAATGTTTCCTCACTCCATGCTACTTTCCAAGAGAGTTCAGTCTCATGGTTTTACTCCCTGAAGTGACAGAGGAGCCACAACCTCTCTCAACACTGCAAGAATCTGTATCAAAGCCCTTCTTCCATGGAAACAAGATCCTAAATGTTTATCAGAGCAGGGAGTACTGCACTCTTTCATTGTATCTCCCTCAAACTAAATAATTCCCCAGAGAAACAAGGAAAGCTTAAGCTGTGGTCACTGCTTGTGATCCCTCTACTCTGCTTTCCTGTACGGATTTATCACCACTTGGCCTCACAAAAAGTAGGGAAGTGAAAGTAGTTTTTAAAAAGAGGGTGTTATACCCACACTTTCTGATGAAAGAGGGYATAAAAAGTTCCTCTGCCTACAGAGAGGGCACAAATGCCTTACCTGTAAAATKCAGGTTCATCTGCCTTCCCAGCTTTGGAGGCACGGGATGTTTTACAACTTCTAAAGAGATTTCCCTGTTTTCTTATTTCACCCTCAGGTCATGCAGGTGTTTGCAGCCTCTCTGTGACTTTATCTGAGCACATCACAATGTAAATGTTGGGGTTGTGTTGCTCTCAGTCTGACTGTTCTGTGGAGTGACCAGGCATCTCCAAACCCTCCTCCAGTGCGTTCCACACGGAGACCAAGAGTCAGAGCCTTGTAAGACCAAGGCACTCTTTCCTTTCTGGCCCCTAAATGGGGAATCACATATGTTGGGCGTTCCCAAGAACCTCAAACTAAACAAAAACCATCAGGGTAAACAGGAGTTTCTGCCCTGGTGATACAGCCCAATAACTCTTTTAACAGTTTTGACCCTGAGGATGCTGCTTTAACCAAACATTTCAGTAGGTGTGACCCCCAATTGGGGGATTTGAAGCAAATGATCTTTAAGGTCTCTTCCAACCTAAACCATTCTATGATGCTGAGATTAAGATTCTTAAACTGTTTCTCTGACAATTCTAGGAGCCCCCAGAAGCTCACCAAGGAGGAAAAACATACAAAAAAGAAAACTGTGCAGCAAATATGCTGCTGCTGTGCTCTGAGTGAGATGAAGGAAGCCAGTAACTCAAATGTGAAAAAGCAGTTGGTCTGGAGGAAGACAGTGGACAGCAATTGGAGGGGCTCACTCAATTTTTGCAGTTTCTGACTGTAACCTTCTCAGGAATTTACAGGAGTAGCTTCAAATAGTATACTTGAAATTACATGGTGCAGGGTTACAGAAAATCTATYATTACATTTATTATTATGATTATTAYTACAATTACCATTGCATAAAGTGCAGAAAAAGAGAGAGTAGTCCACACTTAAATCTTAAATGACATCTATTRAGCAAAAGAACAACACTGATAGGGATTTCTTAGGGCTCTTCAAGAGGATTACAGCAGTCAGCTSAGCACACAGCTGTTAAAATCTCAGTTTTCTACATCAGTGGGGGTTTTAAGATGGTTTCAAGGAGGTTAATGAAGTGTCTCAGCAAATATTCATTATGTTGAGCTTTCTTATGTGTGCAAGGCACCATGAGAAAAAAAGTCCAACCTCAAAGYTGCTTATTTGAAACATTTGAGAGCACAAATGTACCATGGAAGGGAAAATTTTATTGAAAGCTGAAATGATTTCCGTATTATTTTTCTCACTAGAATCAGAATTCTTTAGAAATACACTAAGTATATAATAAAAATCTGTGAACATTAAAGCATAATTTCTATCTCTCTTTAACGAATACACCCACTGAGGGATTTTCATTCCTCCAGTTTTCTGTGGCACCTCCATAGAGAGAAAATTAAAGGTTGTTGATCAACTTGCAGCTCACCAGAGCCCTGAAGTTCTGTACTGCAGAGGAAAGTAATTCTTAGGATCCGGACTTCACATTTCCCTTTTTTGAACTTCCCAAGGGTCCATTTTTCCAGCTTTTTGAGGCCTCTCCAAAAGGAGATGCAAACATTTCTTGTATCATCCACTYCTTCCAGCGCTGCACCATCACACCCCTGTGCTTCATCTCTGGAAGGATTTTTSAGCTGCTCAGRAGCRCCAGACCCTGCATTTCTGAAGTGAYAGATTTTAKCCTGGTTTCCTAAAAGAAGAGGTTTTCCTTCAGTTATGGTCTCGTTCTCCCTGTCCAGCTGTCAGTAAATTTAACTTCCTCTAATATCCTGTAATGTTCTTGTGAGATTCAATGAAATTTGGGATAAAGACTGCATTCTGAAAGACAASGAGTTCCTATATATCTGGGTGAAGAAAAGAAAACATTGAAAGCTCTTACTGAAGCAAAGGTAGAAATCCCTCACCCTTCATCCATTTAAATTTGGGTGTTAATAGCAGATCAACAGCTGCATGTTTACAAGTTGYCTGGAAATCTTTCCCAGTTATAAACAAAAAAAAAAATATATCTACACAGAAAAGAGGGGAAAAGTTTAGTTACTGGGACGAGAAATTAGTCAGAGTTATGTATGGCACTCACTTATGAATAATCTTAGGAGTATTGAGGAAAATGAAAAACTGGGAATCTCTGGAAACAGTGGAAGGGTTCAGGATTGCCAGGAAAGTGGCAAAGGAGAAGAATGACATAAAGCAATAACTACTTTTATTAAATCCTTTACTCAGAAATCAACTTCTAATTATTGTGGAACCTGATTGATAATGAGCAGTTCTGGTTTTTTCCAAGTTTCTTCTTTCCTGAATGACAAATTATGGCATAAGTAATTTAGCCTGAAGGAGGAGTGACAGGAAGAAGCGGAAATATTGAAGCAAAAGAGAAAAATGAACAAGAGAATATGTGAGAAACTGTTAACACTCACTGTAGATGTAAACAAGTGATATAAACAATGGTATGATTAAGATTTTTTTTTTAAGTGGAAAAGGGCCATTGGTTGAGAGATTACTGCTGTACCTGTGGCATTATTTCATGAGTCAAGAATTTGTCCTTGTGCTCAGTATAATTTCAGAGCTGGAGTATTTTATTTACAAATATGCATTTTGTATTGGATTTTTATTGTTATAATTGCAAATAAGACAAGCACAATCATCTTTGGTAGGGAGATTGAGTTGGTGCAGTATTAAATGCAGAGGACAGACAGTYTTATCAAGATGGATGTGGTGATTTATATTACAGATGGGAAAAATACTGCTGTTACCTATTAGGATGCGTCCTTTACTTCCACACTTAAAGGGAGAAACTGTCAGAAGTGGATTAATGCTGCTGTGCTCTTCACTGGTGTCCAGCTCAAACTGGAGACTTGGAGAGACATCACTTGGAGAGAGCTGAGGAACATTTGGATATGGCAACTTCTTCTTTACTATACCCTTTCTTTTTCCTTTTTATTTTCCAAAACTTTTCCCAGCTGTTGGAAACCACTCACACAACCACCCACACCATTCTTTTTCTTCTTAGGATTCCCCATGTGAGAAATAGTCTCTATCATAAAAAGACCATTTTCCCCTGCCTTTCATGCTGGTTCTGTCTCATGTGCTACATGGACATGTTTTCTTCAATGATGTGATCAACACYATTGTCATGTTCTGGCCTCCTGTACTCAGCTGTTCCTGCTATTTATCGTATCACATCCTTCACAGAGACTCTACAATGTGCATAACTCACCTTTTCTACTATTCAGTGTTTTTCTCTTGCTGGGAAATGAGATGGTTTCTATCAGTGTCCAGTCCGAAAGGCCCCCCTGGGACTCAAACCAGTCTGTGTCGAGCAGCAAAATGCAGCTGCAGATTCTGTCTGTAAACATTCTCCTTTTTAACAGCTCAGACATCTCCTCTTTCCATTTACCATCACCTTTCATGGAACTCTTACTGATTGAACATCTATATTTTCTTTATTTATTTATTTTTTAACATCTTTTACCTATTATACAAGCAGTGGTGTGGGCTGCATTGAAGCAGCTGTTTCCTGAGAGCTGATCAAACTTCTAATGACACACACAACACAACAATTTCCTCATGTTCCTCTCCTCTACTCCTACATTTTTCAATCCTTTCCATCTCTGACACCCTTCTCTTGTCTCTTTCTACCCAGTTCACTCTTTACAACATCTGCAGCATCTTTTATCTCTTTGCCACTTTTTTTTTCTGCATCTCTCTTCCCRTAGAAATCTCCCTGGCATGACTTCTTTGTCTTTTTGAGGCATTGATATGATATTTTTTTAMAAAAAAATCAGCTGCATACCTGTCTTTTAAGGCATTTTGCTTGACAATTTGCAGCATCTCTTCCTCTGGGTTGTGTGTGGTGCCAGTACAAGTGAGCTRTCTGCTCTGATATGCTCCTTTTTTGAGTATTTATATAATTTGTGGTTTCGCAWCACCATTTCTCACTTGTCCTTCTACTGGCAATTTTACTTAATAAATCAAAAAATGCATGGACAAATCAGCAATATATGTTTCCACTCTGACATGACTCTGGATTGCCAACCATCTGGCTTAGCTTATAGAGGATGAATTTTTCTTTTTTCCTTTTTTTTTCCAGTTCAGCTCATATCCCTGATGGAGCCAGCTGCTGGCCCAATCCAATTTCATTTCTATTGCAAAAACCTTGTTTTGCAAAAGATGGAAAACATATCCTGTAAATCTTCTATAACTGCACAGCAGGCTTGAAGGATTTGAAGGATCTTTCTTACCTTTTGTGAGCATTCAGCAGGCAGCAGTTCTTGCAGGCCACACTATTGCACCAAATGCTCTGCTATGCTCAATATCAGCCCTGCAATTTCTTAAACGTGAGCTGAACACTGAGACATTGACTAAAATGTGCCAGAAGTTTTGGGTTTTTTTTTTTTTTTGCATATCTGATGTATGTCTTAGAAAAAGTTTGAGCAGTTGGAGTAGTAAGTCCATGCAAAATTACCAGACRTGGTTCCAATCAATAATCATACAGCAGAAAATCGGGCTCATTAATCATGTCACGAAATCACAGACAATCACTACTTTGTAATTAGTGCTGTTCTGCATTAGAGGGTCAGTGCATTCAGTATGGAGCTCCCTGTGTGGGAAGGCTGAGGGAGTAAATTGTGCATATTTGTTTATGCAGTTTATGCATAAAATTATAGAAAGGTTTGGGTTGTTTGGCTTGGAAGATCCTGTAAAAGTCATCCAGCTCCATTCCCTACCATGGGCAGGGTCACCTTCTACTATCCCAGGGTGTTCCAAGACCCATCCAACCCAGYTTGGACCCTGCCAGGGATCCAGGGGCAACCACAGCCTGTGCCAGGGCCTCAYCACCCTCACAGGGAACAATTCCTGCCCAATATCCCATCTAAGTGCAGAATCAAGCAAGTTGGAAAAGATCACTGAGATCATTCAGGCACTGGAGGGGCCTCTAAGGTCCCCCTGATCCTTGAATCTTTTGGTTTTTTTAAAAAACTAATACTTATCAAATACTTGTTTTTGTTACCACATCTAAAGCTGCTTTGTACTTCTGATTAAGAAAGAGTTTCTGGCAGGAAAAAAATGAATTTTTTTATTTGTATTTTCTATTTCCATCTATGAAAACAAAGTCAAGTGCATAACACTGGTTCTCTAACATTAGCAATTGTTTAAAATGAGTTCTAGAAACTGTGGATGATCTGCAGATAGAGATGTTTTGGCTGATTCTGCTTTTCTTCAAGACCTTTTCATTATTATGAATGATTGTGATGATTTAAAAGGGACTGGGAAACTTTTCATCAACTAAAAATTTTAACCTATGGAATCCTGAATGAGGCTATAAGTATAGAAGTTACTTCTTGGTTTAAAAGACAATGTAAACATTTCATTCTTTAATGTCTATAGTGTTTAATTGGTTTTATTTTTTTAGGAGAACTATTTGGACAGTTGACAGTTTACAGAACAGTTTGCACTTAGCTRTCAAAATCTTCTTAAAATGGAAGAAAAAACCAGCTTTTCTGTGAATTCCCTTTTGCCATGCGCTCTACTCTGTGTAGGCCAGGATGACTCCATCAGTGTCCTGCAAAGCCAGGGGGATGCCTGTCTGCTGCTGATTTGGGTGCAATAAGAAAGTTTTTGTGCAGTTTTATACATCCTGCTCAGCAATCACGCCGTTACTGCCCTGCTTTCCTCTACATGGGAATATTCTGGTTTTGATAAACTCCGGGTGCTGCTGCCAGGCAGAGTGCAGCTCCCTTTATTATCGATTCCAGCCGAGTACACATTTCATCTTTCCAGTCYGCTCAGCAGCACCTTTCCCTTCAGTTTTGGTTCAGCAGCACTGGGGCTCCCCAGCCTGCCCTCCTGCTTTGCATTCAGCTGTGTTTTCCAGGGAATCACTGTCACACACATCCCAAAAGCCCGTCGTGAGGAGCAGCTGCCTCCATCCCTCCATCCCACCGTGGTCCTTGGCTTCCCAGGTCACTGATTTCTCATCTACAAGGAAAACTCTCTGCAAAGGCTCTGGGTTTGGCCTTCTGTCTGTCTGAATGTTATTTCCATTCACTGGCTGTGTTTTATTGGGGATGATGGATGATCCCCACTTTCCATACCCAAGGATTATTAGTCTGAGGAAAACCAGCAGGAGCAGTAATAAGTATAGCAGAAGCCTCGGATCTTCATTTGGAAGTAGGATCAGATTCCYTTGGAAGTCTTTGCTAGCATAAAATAAAAACAGGCCCTGTTTCTTACATTTTGCCTTRCAAACCTTACACAGGAGACACAAAGAGGAAAAAAAAAAGGACAGAGCAGAGCATGAAAAACCAAAAATAAAATGGAAATATCTCTGTTGGTACCCTTATATCTCCAGAGCTATTGTCAGTTTTGGGGTCACTTTGTGAAGAGCTGACAAAGCTCATCCCCTGCTCTGTTGCAGCAGGATTGGATCCAGACGATCTTTAAGGTCCCTTCCAACCCAAACCTTTCTATGGTTCTACAAACCCAGGATTTGGGGCAGGGAAGGGAGGAGTTGGAGTTGCTCTCCAGAAGGGTGAAAAGCCTTATATCTCAGTTTGACTGTGGTTCTAMTCTGTTCAATATAAATATCTTAAACTAGTGGAATGTCTTTAGGTGGGTCTCTCTTTGAGTCTACTTAATTATTAACTTCTTAGTTTCTAATAGGTGCTTTGTTTTTCTCTGAAGCCATTCTGTCAAGTTTCTTGACTTTTAGAGGACTGAAGTTAAGTCTATTTTATGGAATCAGCCTGGTGAATTCTTCAGGACCCCTTAATGAGAGAGCTGAACAAATGTTCTTTCAATATAGAGCATACTGAGTAAAGTCTGATTTTTTTTTTTGTTTGTTTAACTTTTTGCTTGTCTATTTTTGAAAGGCTTTAAGTAACGAAAAAATATTTAGAACTGTGATTAAAAGCAGGTCCCTGAATCCCAAAACATGACCAAGAACAACTGCCTTCTGCCTTCTTTTCCAAGTGGCACAGGAGCACTATCTAGAGTTTTTATGATCTAATCCTCAACCAATAGAAATCAGAATGACTGCACTAAAGCTGTTGAAAACACTGCCTTGTGGTTGCAAATAAAGATATGGGCCTCCAGTCATGGGCATTTATTGAAGGTTTATTGGCCTGTAAAGGGAGCCTGAATATTTTTTTTTTCTTCCAGAAGGTATAGGCCCTCTGTATTTTAAAAAGTTATTGGCGCATTAAGTTTAATTGAATSTACAACTTAATTACTGGGAGCCTCTCAGACAGAACACACACTGTGCACTCGCAGTCGGATGCATCTGCAGCCTCAGAACTTTGCAGGGATGYTGATTCTCAGGGATGAGTGCTCCCCCTTGGCTGAGACTGGAGATTCTCACATCTCCTTCCACCTTCTCTCAGGAAATTTGCTCTTAGGACCGCTGAGTTACAATTCTCTGGGTGGAGTGCTGYTATGTTTTTCTACTGATATTCACAATTCCCATGCAGAACATATGCCAGGTTTATACCACARCAGCTAAGATATTTACCAAGTAGGAAATAAGAGTAGTTGCAGCTGATCTTGGTTTTAGCATAGAGAAATTGCAAAGTCCCTTTAAAAAATCTTTTCTTCTATCATGATGATATCTGCCTATGAAAAGTGCTATTGCACYTGAAAATCCCTTCCTGGACTCACTGAATTGAAGCTGGGAAGCATCAATTCTTCACTACCAAAGTGACAAAGGCTCCAACATATTCCACTCTTCAAGAATAGAGGTAAAAATTTGAAAAAAAAAAGGAAGGGGATGGAAATTTTGACACACATAAATTGTGTCTGTAGCTTGCAGAGTTACACAGAGCATCCATAAAGTCCCACGATCCAGCTGCAGCTGCATTTATYCAGGAATGTTTCCTGCTGTGCCTTCAAACCATGCTGGGTGCCTTTGCTGGGATGACAGGCATCAGAGGAGAAACGGAGGCTCCACGCCAGTGCAGGGAAAAATTGCAATCCTACAAACACAGGAGATGTTTAACAGGTACTGCTGGAGCCCAGGTTAACATTTTCAAGCGTATTTTTTTCCTGTTGTGTTTTCTGCTTTTCCCTTTCTCTCTCTTCCACACATCCTGCACTGCCACTGGTCTTTCCAATCACAAAAAATATGACATCCAAGCCAGGGAAATATTGTGTCTGCATTTATTTATTGCTCTCTCTGCAATAAATGAGAATTAAGCCAAGCTGAAGGGTTTCCAACATATCAGCCTCTCTCCCTCCCTAACTTTTCTTTTTCCCCTTGGTTTTTTCGTTGGTTTTGGTTTTGGGGTTTTTTTTTTTGTTGTTTGTTCATTTATTTATGGGGGTTTTTCTGTTTGTTTGTTTGGGCTTTTTTGGTTTTTTTGGTTTTTTTTTTT
>NW_026624052.1:85985-87916 GCF_030028575.1 Malurus melanocephalus
AGTTAAAACTATGCCTTTACATCATCCTAATTAGACAAATAATTTTCAAGTCCTAAACATCATAACAGACATGCAATTCAAAATGCTTTCTCCCCAGAAAAACATTTTTTAATTCCGTCGCTGCTGGAAAGTTTCTTGTCACAGCAGATTTTTTTACTAGGCTTTTGCTTATCACMAGAAAAATCAAGACATGTTCAAATATAATTCTTTTCAATTAAAATAACAAAAACATTTATGGAGTCTTCAATAAGTCTTGACTTTAATTCTAAACAAAGGAAATAACTACTTCTAYCATCATTTAACCTAATTAAGTTGTTTTATAGATTTTTTTAAGAAATTTCTAGACTCCTTGGTGGGCTTGAATATTCATTAATTAAAAAAAAAAAAGTTTAAGCTCAAATTGCTGGGTCACCAGAAGGAAAAACAGGTGAATGTCTTTAAATTTTCAAGAAGATGACATTTAGTAGCATTAAATGTCAAGAATACTTGTACTATCCAGCTTTCCATGGACATTTATTCGGGAGCATAAGAATTATGTGTCAGTTTGGTGCTTTTTCTCATACCTGGATTTTGACCTGTACAATTCTCTGTATCCTACAAGTTATGCTATATATGTATATATTTTAAAGCCAATGGCAGGCAGCCTTTTTTCCCCTTTCTCAAGCAACATCCATTCCTAAGAAATTCTTTCCTTCTTGGAAATTACTGGCTTGTCTAATAAAGGCCAGTAAAGTTACAAAATTCTGTGCCTTTGTCCAAGATCRTAAAAGAAATAATCTTGGGAGCTTTAAGAGAACACAACTTTATTCTTCTCTGTGCCCAAATGCWCCATAAAGGGAGATTTATCTGGATGCTAATGATGTCTATTATGTGCTTTAGGAAAGCGACCAGAGAAAGTAAGCTGCTCATTCAGGGAGACATTATCACCACTGGCATTCTGACACCTTCGATAAAAAACAACAGCAGCATCACTATAAAATCTCTTTTTTTTTTTTTTTCTTTTTTAAACCATCAAGTTCCTATCAGCAGTTAGCAGGAGAAAGCCATAGGCATTCATCTTGCAGGATCTTGCAGGCACTTCTGATTTCCTCTGAAAGGTTTTAATTGAGGTCATCAGGTGCCACGAAATTTAGCATAAATACAGTTTAGAGGAATTCTCTGTTTTAGAATTACACAGCTAGCAGAATTGACCRGGGCCCATTCAGCCCTGACAGACCTTGGGTTCATTCAGGGTTCCACACAATAATGTTGCTCTGTAATTGATGGCAAACTCTGCTTCATCCCATATCAGCTCATCAATTAAATATGACTCCTACAATCTTGAGGAACGCCTGCAAGACTCAGATCTGTGATTCTGACTTTTTTTTTTCCTGCCACTACCTCTGCAGATTTAGATTAGCTCCTGAACCTTTTCTGTCCCAATTTCCCCAGCTGTTAAACAGGAATAATCACATTTTGTCTGTCCATTTATATAGTACATTGGTTTTGAGTGCCCACCACTTACTGCATTAATTTTCAGTATTTAGGACAAGCAGGCAGYGATGACACACAGGAGAAGTGGTGGGGACAGAACAGGAATGAAAGCAGAGTGTGAAATGCAGAGCAATGTTCCCTGCTTAGAGGACTTCAAAGTGAACAAAATGTGAACAGGAGGCAATTTCCCCTAAGCTGGGGTTGTGGGAGGAAATTGCATTCAGGCTTACAGGAAGAAATCACACTCAGGGTTGCAGCCCTGGATGATGCTGGCTGCCAGGTGCTGGGTGAAGTGCTCACCTGGAAAAGTCCAAAACCTCTGATGAGMTCTGTGTGCTTCAAGTCACCTTCTGGAGCCTGAAAGCTGGTTAAAAGTCACGACCTAGACCCCAGAATCACAAACTTAAAGAATGATTCACCAAGGTGAGCTGAGTACTGGTGCACACATAGGCTGGTCA
>NW_026624052.1:88444-94551 GCF_030028575.1 Malurus melanocephalus
TTCTGTCTTCCTCCTGTGAAAGAAGCAAAAATATTCTTTTACCTGAAAAAAGACATCGTAGAGACTTGARTTCTACCAGTAGCTTATGAAGACATCTGAAATAAAAGTTTGTGAGCTAAGATATTGTTTTAAAGGTCCAATCTCAAATTAAGTTAGAAAATGACAAATTCCTTTTATTCCCTGGTGTTGTTTTTTCTTAAATTTCAAAACACCTTTCATATTACACGGAAGGGAAATTTATGTCACAACAGTTTATCTATTAATATTTCCAAGGCAAATTSCCCACCCTCCCTTCTTAATGATGGAGGAGAAATTTACTCCCTGAAAAACTTGTTGAAAACCTCTTCAAAACCTCTTATTCACAAAGTTATCAAAGCTTTGGTGAAAGAAGGAAAAAATATACATATGTTCACAAACATATATGTATATATACACATATATGTATRTACATATATATTTAATGCTCTTGTAAAGGGAGATCTCTGCCAGGTTTTATTTTGCTTTTTTTTCCTTTGGTATCAGACATATTGAACTGATTAACACCTCTCTTCCATGCAGCCCTAAACAAAGCTCTCAGTTTATAAAAAATGCATCCCTCCCTGCCACGGAATTCAGCAGATTCTGAATTTGGGGCCTGGGAATTCACAGGAGCAGGCACRGACCTGGTGTGGGTGTTCCTGCTGCACGCCAGGTCTGAAAGAAGGAATGAGCCCATCACCACARGAGCTGTAAATGAAGTTTATTTACCCAGATCCGAGCACTCAGAGAAGCCTTCCTCCAGAATAAATAACAAATTTATATTAAATTGCCATCTATCTGCAAGATGCCAATAAATGGAGCAGGAACATACTATTGCACAGCACAATAAAAATAAATACTATTCAATATKCAATATATCAGAAGAGATAATTACACATACCCCCAAGGCAAGCAGGATTTAGCAAAAAGACTGTTTGATACTATTCATAGCACTGCTTGATGGGGCTCTTTGAAATAGCCATAAATCCTCTGTTTTCCTGGCAGATGGAAAATAAAAGCCCAAGTGATGCATCAGTTAGCCTCAAAATAAGTCCACCGATATTCAGCAAAAATGTGAGATAATGACCCCAAATTCTGTATTCACCAGGGAATTTCAGTGCACTCCGTGCTTAATTTTCAGTGCTTAGTTATGTAGTCTTCCTTGTGCTATCTGCAGCCATTGTTAGTCTGACATGATGAATTGCCTCCTCGGGTCTCTGCAAGGATAATTATTCTCTGAGCAGCTCACACAGCCGCCCTCGYTGCACACAGAGAGAATGCAAAAGTCAGGAGAGTTTGGCAAACTAGGAAAAGAAAAAAAAAAAAAAAAAAAAAAAAAAAAAAAAAAAAAAAAAAAAAAAAAAAAAAAAAAAAAAAAAAAATAAAAAGATACAAAGAAAAACGACAAGAACTTCAGACTGCTTCAGTTCAGCAAGTGACTGAAGAACAGATAAACTCAGTGGGGCTGGAACTGGATAATATTTTAGGACCTTTCCAATCCAGTCTAAACCATTTACACATAAAGTGGCTGCCCCCCACCTTCCCCCTCCCCGCTTTATGACAGCAGTAATACGATATTTGACTGCAGTCTCACCTCCTCTCCTTCCATAAGCATGARTTTGACATTTTAAATCCTTCATGGCAGAGGCTGAGAACATGATCACCTTACAGACTAGTTGTTCCTCTCTGCCCTCCAAAGCAGGGATGGCATTTTGGTAAGATTTGTGTCCTCTCTGCATCAGAACATACCCAGGAACATTGTTCATAGCACTATACACTTACATTTCATAGGTCTAGTGAACTAGTAACTACTACATTTAATAGGTCTAGTAACTTGTTGCTTCAATAAACTTCACTCTTTGTGAATCTGTGTTCCCACTGAACTTAAAGTGTCAAATTGGTAAACTGTATTAATTGGGAAATTGTATTAATTGGTAATCTGCGACTGTGAACGTGACCAGACTAACAGTGCAACCCACACTATTCCTGCATCCAGGATWTGTTGAACATAAGGTTTAAAGTGCTGAATTGGCTCTAACCAAACCAGAAATCAAGCCCAGCYACCCCCAGCCTTTCCAGTCTCTGAGAAGAAGCTGGAAAGCAAGGGGTTATATTTTTTTTTCAAATTTCTGTATTCTTAACAATATCTCACAGGGCACTGGGTGGCAATAAAAGGGGGAAATCTCGCTCTCTGGGCACTTTGTTTTCAGGTGAAATGGGCTCATTTCCTCAGCTGAGGGGCAGTGCTGATGCTCACAGCATGGAGGAGATGAACTCGAAACCTGTGTGAGAAAAGAAGTGAAAAGGAGAAAAGCCAGCAAGGGCAGGGAGAGATAACACCACTGTTATTGATTTTTTTTTTTTGTGTGTGTGTGTGTGTGAAAACTGTTCAGATATTGTGATAGGATGGTAATGTAAAAAAAAAAAAAAAAAACCCACACAGATGAACAGGCAGGTATATTAGAAGACATTGATTTTTCACTTTTATTTTCCTTAAATGTATCAGTCGGTCTAAGGGCCAAAAAAAAAAAACCTAGAAACACTCCAGTTAGGCAGCTTCTGAATTTCTGAGGGACAGTTTGTGCCAAGTGTCCCTCTTCACCCCACCCTCCATTAATAACTGTACTACACTTCACCAAGGACCTCTGACACTGGAATTGGCCCCATTTACAAAATACTATTTTATCTCTGATAAGAAGCTCAGCCTAAGCTCTTATATATACATGATATGGACAAGAAAAAGCGCAGCAGTAATGACAGATTTTATCTCCATCTCCAGGACTGAAGAGGCATAAGAAAGGCTAAGTGATTTTCTCAGCCTGCACAAGTATTGAGACCAAATCAGCTCCTCATATTCCCCCTGCACCACCAGGTCTGTGCCAGGGCTGTCTGGAAGGGATGGAGATGTGCATGGAGAGGGATGGGCACACTAGAGACCTGTTTGTGAAAAGATAATATTGATTACTTCTGTTACTTTGCCATGCTGAGAGGGAGTTGTATCTCTGGAACCTTTGAGAGATTGGAGCCAAGGTTACAAACCTGCTCCTTCCTGGGGGACAAGCAGAAAAAATGGGATTCAACCCGTAAGAWGTTATCAGGTGAAATTTTGCTTTGCAGAGTGGATGATCAGCAGACTCATTTTTTTTTGAAACCTACAAGAATCTTTGCTCTTCAAAATGGTTTAGGCAAAAAAAAGCAAATAAACACCTGAAGCCTGTCCCTTCTCGTGCCTCCACACACCACCCCCTCACAATCATTCTTGCAGGAGTCCTTTGTGTTTTACTTTGTGTTTTTTCTTCATTTGCTTCAATTTTTGACAGGTCTGTATTCTCAGTAGTCACATGGCAGCTGCACCATTATTGCTTGGAATAAATAAAATGCAAACTGCTGCTGTACTGCTTTTCTGTGTGCAATATAAAACTGGAACAYGTACAAGACATCTAAAATGGATAATTCTTTGTAAGGAGCTGCAAAAGATAATGATGCCAAAGAAATAATGGGTGATTGCCCTGGCCTACACATTTATGCCACCAAAATATTGATAACAAGAATTTTGGCAGAGACAGGTCTCCAATAATTGCCTTTTAAATTGCATAAGCACACCAGGATTGTATGCTCGCCCTTTGCACGCTGTAAAGTACATGGAATTGAGTGAGCACCATAGAAAACATACAAAATATCCAAGGAGATGACAATACTTTACCTATTTTCATTCTTCAGACTAGTTCTTGTTATTCTGTGGTTGGTTTTGTGTTGTTTGAAGTTTGTTTGTTTTGTTTTTTTCTCTGAAACATTCTCTATTTCCTTTCAGTTCTCAGAGAATTCCAGTGTTTCTGTTGTCTACAGAGATCAGGCTGCTCAGAGATCTATTAATCTCACACTTGTTTGGATGTCCTTTCCTTTCTTTCCTCCCAGCACTTCCCTTACTCYCCTTTAGCATCCACTACAGAAAAGAGTTTTGTCATAGGCCACAGGAAAATGTGATGATAAGCACTTGATGACTGACTTCTCCCTGGCAATAATGCATTTAGTGTGAAGTATTTATTAGAAGGAAATGAAAGATTCAGGCTTTTTGAGGAACGCTAGCCAGCTTTCAAGATTAACTGACAAGAAAATATATTGTACACTACTAATGGGAGATGTGTCCCATACTGCTGCTATCGAAGCTGCCACACAAAATAATGAAATATTCTACAAAACATGTCTACAAGGTAATTTATACAGAACCAACACTTGTCATACTGTTGGAAGTGAGTGACCTATGCTGCTCTGTTGTGCTCCACAACCTCATTAGTTATAGTGGCTGTGGGGAGCTCTATGGACAGGTGTCCTGGGACTCTGTGATGGAGAGGAGAGGGATCACAAAGCCAGASCCGTGCTGACTGCTGTCTAAGGCTATTGCAGGGCACATTTTTAAAGTTCCAGTGGAAGTTCCCGTGGAGAATTGTTGTAGTTAACACACAACCYCTATTTTGAAGGCTGCTCCCAGACAGGGTGTGAAGGGGAATGAGCTGAGCTGCATCTCACAGGCCGGGCAGCTCCTTGCCTGCAATGTCAGGGGCTCAGAGCTACACAAACTCCTGGGATTTGAGAGCATATCYCTCCCCTTCCCTTTCCCCTTCTAGCTGGGAACTGAATGAGTGCAGCCATGTCCCTCTTTATATCCYCATTTCCATGTCAAAATGGCTGAAAATGGCTCATTCCAGCAGAATATTAAAATGAAGGACCCTATCTCTGTCACAGAAAAGTTTTCTCACTCCCCTTTCCTCTCTCTTTGATGCTCAGTGGCTTAAGGGGGACATGATGAGCGGAGGACAGGGATGGGGATCCCATTTATGAAAAGGAAGTCACCTCACAGGGGACAGCCAGTTGCCACTGACAGTCAACATCAAGGACTAAGCAGGAAAGTTCTAAATCTAATTCTAACTTTTCTAGTTACTCACCATTTATTTGTCTCTCCTACTGCTCATCATCTCCAAAAGCATGCTGGTTACCAGCAGCTTGAGAACAAGGATATGAAAAAAACCAGAAAATTTACCAGGAAGAAAGCTTTGATGAGTTGGAAATAAAATCAAGCCCAAATCACCTTTAATCTATCATTAAAGGAGCTCAGGATTAAATTTCGAGATTATGAAAACACTCATGAGACTGTACTTGGCTGCACAATTGCTGAAAATGAAACTCTCTCTTCCTTCTCTYAGCACCTTGGCAAACAACTTGAGAAAGAAAAATGCAGTACTGATCAAAGTACATGTGTAACTAATTACCTGATTTTCCACTCTCCCTCCCCTCTGTGGAGGCATTAATGATGAACATAAAATACAGGAGTGAGAGCAGATCAAAAGAACATTACCTGAATGTGCATGAATCTCTCATATCCCCCCTTTCCTCCCAAGACTGCACTTCCCATCTCTCTTCTGATTTTAGACGATATTTCACATCTGTTATTCTTTTTTGTCTGCTTTTGGTTTGACAGGGCTGCACTGCACATATTGGGGACGTGAACCAATGATTATTTCAGTGCGACACATTCGCTTGATTTTAGCTATTCAAGCTTGCAAAACCTGACCAGYGAGCCTAAATTTGATTCAAAAATGAGGACTAAGTTTTCTGTTAGATTGCAATTCAAGACCTCTATCTCAGCTTGAATCTGGCAGCCTCRTGAGCCTGGGAGATATTGGAATGACTTTCTGATCCTGTGTGGTTTTTTTTCCTTCCCTTTGTGCAAGCAGCAGAACTCTCATGAGAATATCCATCTTTATGACAATGTCTCTATCTCTTTCTGTAGCACTGTTAAAGAATGACTTTTCTTGGGGGATTTCAGCTTCTTTCAAACTGTAATCGACARCAGCAACTTCCCCCACCAAACCCCACAAAAAACACACAATGGGGAAAAGCACAAAGCGCATATTCCTAAACTCTGTGATGGAAATCACATAAAATCTCCAGTGCTGCCCAACATYGGCATGTGCTTGCCCAGTTTATTTCACTTTCTGTTGGAATTTTCCCTCCTCTGCCTCTTTGCTAGATCTGTCTTTTATTAAGAATGTTATACACAGGGCATAAGCCTCGGACAGTGAAAATCTGTT
>NW_026624052.1:94771-98656 GCF_030028575.1 Malurus melanocephalus
AGCATTTAAAATACTCTGTCAGTCTGAAAGATGCTGAAACTCCTCTTTTCTGTGCACTCTGAATCAAGTTCCCTACCCTTTTTTTTGGGTCCATACWGCTTCTCTTCCAGAACCTTCCTACTGCTGCCGCTGTTTTGTGGATTTAGCTTTTCCAAACACAAATTTGTGCTTTGGCTGCTGTGCTGCTCCCCTTTGTTTCTGTTAATCCCAGCACAATTGCTCCAGTACATTTGTTTTAACCACAGAACCTCCCCGTAACAGAAGACCCTGGTTGTGTTGCCTCTATTAACTAAGAATAGCTGTCGATGAAATTACATCCTCAAGGCCTCTTTCATTAGTTTCTTTTGAACTTCTGAATGCTTTCCCAGGGATTTGATTGCTTTTAGACTGGCACTTCCTAACAAGGCTTTTGATGTAAACTTTCATGCCACTGTTACTATGACAATAGTGTAATGCTGCAGCAGCATTAATTGGAATTTTGATTATTTCCTTGGCTCGGAACACTCTATGTTTTAATAACTGGTTCAACTGTGCTTCRGATCTGTGCTGCAAGGCAAAGCTGAAATCTTTATTTTGAATTAAGAGAGCTGCTGAAGAGGAAAAAAGGGAAGATGGAAGTGACATCATAACACCAACACATCCAATATTCCCCACTATTGCTTATGTGATTCATGAAAATTAGCAATTGTATAAAAAAGAAGCATATTTTTTTCCATGCTAGGAAATTGTTGCACAACTCTCCTTATTTTTCTTCCCAAATTAATTTTTTCTCAGATGTTAAAAATTATGAAGAAACATAGATGTGAAATCTCCTAAAATAAAGTATAATATGCTTCTGCGTGACCAGGAGTGGACAAGGAGAGCTTTGTAAAGACATCAGTYATCACCACTGCCAACTTTCAACATTCTTCATTACTCAGAAGTTGAAGGTGAAGCATATAACAAGGCAAGCCATAAATGTTTGGTGAAAATTATTTAACTTTACCTTTCCTACCTTTGTATCAAATCCCAATTAGATATTGTTGAGGGACAGAAATTAAATGCATCACAAATTAATTAATCTTATTCAACTTTTTTCAGCAAAATGAATCCTCAGTGTTAACTCTCAATAATTCATCATATTTTAGGTATGTGTTTTTGTACATATAGACCATCCATCCATTACTGAAATCAACCTGGATACCTCTTAAGCCTAAACCTTTTTAAAATCATTTCACTGAAGTTTTCAATTCCTTCTATTTTTTTTTTCATTTATATTCCCTTATTTCAGCTAACATTCTACTAGAAATTTTAGTCTAATTCTTGAAGAGGGAGTGCAACAGGACACACCAAAATAAATTATTTTCCCCCCAGAGATTTTGAGCTAAATTGTGCAGGCTTTACTTTTTAATAATTTTTGGTTTTTTATTTGTTTGTTTGCTTTTTTTTATTGTTTGTTTGTGGGGTTTGTGGTTGCTGTTGTGCTGTGTTGAGGTTTTGGGTTTTTTTGTTGTTGTTATTGTTGTTTTAAGATAATAGAAAATCTCACAGAGAAAATCTTCCAGTTTTGAGATTTTTTCCTCTCTGGTGAAGAGAACAGGTTGCCAAGAAGAGAGACTGATGAGCTGTACAGCATGTTTGCCCAATTCAACTCAACCTTGCACCATCACAGCAAAAGGCTGGCCTTTGGAAGCTTCTCAGAGACATTAAAACAATCATCTAAATTCCTTCCCTACAGAACCTGTACCCACTGTTCTGTCCAGTGTTTTTTTATCCACAATTAAAAAGCTCTTCGCAGCCCAGCTCCCAGAACTTCCCAATGTTGACATGTCCAATAAAACAAACCACAACACACACATATAATGTTATAAAATCTTTTGCCTCCTAAACAAAATTAGAACACATGGGATTTGAATTTTTTTTTTCCTTTTTTTTGTGTTGCAAAGCACATTCCTATATTATTGCAGACATGTAGGGATGCATATCTCCAAGAAATCGATGGGAACTGTCTCGAGTGGTTTGATCAATGACTGCCCCCGCCCATTTCAGCCTGGACATTCATCTCCTGTTGTTCTGCAGACAGTTTACAGATTAATAATGAAGCATAAAACCAAGTTAGTGGTAACGTATGAGCGGGGGAGATGCAAAGCTGAACATCTCACATTAAGGGCACTCTACACCAGCAATCCATCAGACTGGATTGCACTGCAACATTCGTGCAGTTCACAAACACCCACAAACAGAGAAATACAGCTGCTTCTTAAGAATCTCTCTGTTTTACTTATGAAAATGTGACCACTGGCCTTTTAAAGTGCAAATGCAATGGTCTGATTCTCCCATCAATCAGGCAAAGTAAATCAGAAGTCACTATATTGAATCAACAATTTATGATGATTTACATGGGTTATTAAAGGTAATTATTCTATGTCAGATCCAAGAGAGCTTTCTTTTTTTTTTTTAATTTATTTTTTGAGGATGTTTCCAAGATACAGGATCAATAATAATACTGGGAAGAAAGTGGATTATTCAGGGTGGTACAGTGAATACCCTGCTAAGATCACCTGTATCAACTCTATGGATGTATCAGCCTCRGCTGGGACAACAAATTTAAAATTTATTCTGTGGAGTCTCAGGCTATTCTAGCCAGATGGCCACCCCGCCTATTTTTTTTTTCATTGATGGAGAATAATTTCAATCCTTAAAAGAATATCTAGAAACTGTAAGACCAGACCTATTTTTTTCCCCCTTAAAATAAAAATAGAAAGAATCTACCAATCTGTGRCTTCTTAACTTCCATATTATCTTTGTGTTCCCACATCAGCTGCTTGTTTTGGCTATCAGATTTACAAGTTTTTCAGGCAAGGTCATGTGTGTCAAGCCTTCCCCAAAAGCAGCTGACACACTGTAGCCACACAGCAGATGATGATGAAGACAAGAATAAACATTTAAAAATTAAGCATCTCACCTCCAATATCAAAATTAGAAACAGGAAAACAGAAGAGGTCACTAACAACAAGGATTTATTTTAAGAWTTTTTTTCAGAAGAGCTACTCATTCTTTTTTTATATACATAATTAATATATGAAAAAAATATGGTTGCAGTCTTAAGTAAAAAAAGAGAAAACCAATCTAGTGGTATAAGAAAATAAAATACTTAGAAATGTCTATTTTTACATATTCCATCAGCTTCTGAGGCTGTATTTTTATTGAATATACAATGGTAGTCATGACAATGATATTCTAGGTTATAGGGTAAAAAACAATAGGGAAAGTTTTCCAGTTATCTCCAAATCAACCAGTCATTCTAAGTTATTTTTATATATTCTATTTTATTTCCCAAAAATTCACTAAAATCTATGGGTTTTGTCAAGTGAGAGAGGGAAAGAAAAGACAACAGACATTTTCTTTCAAAAAAGCTTTCACATCTGCTGTAATGAATTTGCATTGAGTTTTCATCTTCCTGACAAAGCTAATAAACTCCAGTAAGAATGCATAAGAGAATCAGAATTTTTTAAACACATGAAAACAGCCAGGCAAAGCAGGCATCAAGAATCCTTGTCAAATGTGGCTTACACAATACCGTGGAAGTAGCCAAAACAAAACTCAGCAACCCACATTTTGCAGCCCAACAAAGACTTAATCCCCTCAAACCRATGAATATATCCCTTTTAAAAAGACTGAAATGCAAATTGTGGTTATTTAGGGGATTACATACAGATTTTGGCTTAGTATTTATGTTGGCGTCCCTATTTCAATATTGCAGGGTGAATGTCATCAGCAAAATTAGCAGTCAAACACAGAGACAATAATTACAAAAAAGCTTTCTGACAACATTAGTTGCCTTGCATGACCTCTGTTGGTGATTCACCACCCTATCAAGTCCAAACTTTCACTGATCTGGGCACC
>NW_026624052.1:98873-108945 GCF_030028575.1 Malurus melanocephalus
TCCTTTCTGAAAATTAAGCAATTTCTTTTTGTCATTTTGGTGAAATATCATGAGTTACTGGTATTTTGACCCGTAATGGGTGTTGTGAATGGCCCCAGATGGTTGGTGACTGCTGAACAGTGCAGAGCAGGGWGAGCTCTCTGCTCAGAGCTTTCCAGAGCATGGTGCTCTGGCCATGCTYCAGAGCACTTCACACAGCTTTGGCTGCTTTTTTAGCACAAAGTCATCACTTTTGCTCCTTTCTTAACAGCAATAATGTTCAAACAGCCATTATCAAAATCAAATCTAACTGAAAACAAATAGTTATCGGTTTAAAAYCTTGAAACTGTGATACAGAAATTATATCATCACACTTATAGCATTCTCTTCACTTAGTGGCTTGACTTAAGAAGAAAATGTCTTCTAGAGAATTAAACATGGTCACAGCTGTTGAGAAGTGCTATTGCAAAGCTCACTAGAACCAGTCCAAATGTCATTTCATGAGACTGTCCACTAAAAGAGGTTAAAGCCACTATCCAAAAACATGTGTGAATGGTCAACAGCATCACTGGCCAATTGGCAAGGAAGAAATCTCCAGATCCGTTCACATATCTCAGTATTTTCAGCTGAATTGTCTGATATTTTTTGGTTTTTAAAATTTGTAAAATTGAGTTGGAACCGTAAGTAGAAATAATTATTGTATTTTCCCTATGCATATCAGGAAGAGTTTTRTCTGGCATTTTGGCTTTTCTTGTCAGCCACGTATCCCAGTTTGCAGAGGGCAAAATAAAAAGACTTAATTAAATGGATAATTAGAGTGTTGTTATTTCAATTGTGCGAAATGATGTGAATATGTCAAAACTTCAACATAATCTGCTTCTTATCCAGGGTAAAGTTAGGATGAAAGATACCATGAGAAAAAATATTCTGCATCCATGAGCCTTAATAATTCTGTGAAGCATYGTGGAAGAGAATTGCAYTGAGAATGATGTTTTCTGTCATTTKTATTTACAGACCAAAGAGAAGAAATTAATCTCCTTGTTGTTTTATCCTTTCTGTTCACTGAATTAAACCAAAATGTCCCCCTTTTTCTTGCTGTAGAGCCCAAATCAGTTCCACCATGCTCTGTATATATGAATTTTTTCCTATTTTGCTCTTGTTTGTGAGAGACATTCCAAGGAGACTGATGGAGAATGCAGAGAATGGCTGAATTTTTTGTGAGCCTAACTGCAGCTGTATGAAAGATATGAGAATTAACAGTAGGAGAAAATAGTACCAGCCACTCAGAAATACCTAAAGATAATAAAAGTGGACTCATAAAAATGRGATCCCAGCTGAGAAATGTACTGGAACTGTTCAACACGTTCTTTTTCAAATCATAACAAGCAAGGAACTGTTGATGAAAATCRCTTAAATTGCAGGAAAGCACATGCTACAAGTTTTCCACATTGAAGAGCTGAAATGGAAATACAGAAATTTATTGAAGGAAGTAGAGATAATAAGAAAAGGGGTGGAGACAAAGAATGATAATTGAAACTGTAAATAAATGTAGAAGAAACCTTGGAGTTTAGTTATATGCAATTTGTTCTTGAAGGGTTTTTTTTTGTTTTTTTGTTGTTGTTGGGAGATCCCTAAAGTTTTTAGTATTACTAGTTTGTATCTGATACAGTCAGACACACCATTAAGTGTTTTATGCATCTGGTGCTGTTTTGGGGCTTGTGCAAAGCAGTATCCATTGAAAATGTTTAGAGAAATAGATCTCCATCGACCAATAAATGGAAACAGTTCAGGCTACACTGGAAAGCTTTGACTGTAAAATTCAGAGTTGGAGTGGGCTGCACTAGCAGCTTTGCTGCTCCGTCAGTAAATTGGAAATGTGGGGTAAATTYCTGGGGTGCCAGTGCAATGTCCAGAGAAGATTCCTCAAGGCTACTGAACCATTAAACCCCAATTCCAATATTTGCTGTTGGTGTTGGTCTCTGTGGATATCTGGTTTAGAAACAGYCTAAACACATTTTTCTTCTTCCCTCAAATTTAATTGGTGGGAAAGAAAACAAACTTTTAAAAATCCTTTCCCTCTTATTTTTGGTTAATTAGTATTATAAAGGATGAGTTACTAGGGAGTATTTCTCAAAAGTTCTGACTTCTCCAGAAGTCCATTACTTCTTCATCTATTTTTATTTTAATAGTTATTAATTTTACTTGATTTGCACAGGTTGAAATGCAAATCACTCCTTGGGTTGTGATAGGATATCCTTACCTACTCCTTGCGTAGGGGTAGGAAAATCATTCCCTGTGGATTCCAAAAACATTCAAATAAACAGTGGAGACTGTTTGTAAGAGGCAATCTCAGCTTTCTCCTTATCTATTACCATGGTTTACACTGTATCAGGCTATAGATTATTGGAACTATTTACTAGKTTAGATAGTGAACTTTGCTTCTAATAGCACCTGACTTACAGTACATCACAAAAATTGTTTTTAGTATCTGATACTTTATATTTATGGGGCAGGTAAAAGGAGACCAGATGTCTAACTTCACCATTTTTCTGTGTATGTTGCACTACATATATTTTTCTTCTCTTGTGGTTCCCGGATGGAAAAAAACCAAATGTCTTCATGGAAATATAACCAAAGTTTTCAGCACTGAATAAGAATTAAATTGCTTTAAATATGTTTGGATCATCTTACTGGTGTCTAGTCTGACACCATTTCTGGGCTTATTTTTAACAAGAATGCTGCTGGCATTGGTTAACAGRGTTCTTAAATTCACCATAATTTATTAAGAGGCCCAATAAACTTGGTTCTGTTCTTGATTATCTCTCTGAAAATGCTAGCTTAAATTTGGCCTTGTTTAAATAACACTAAATCAATGGGAGATCAATGCTGAATATAGCGCTGCCTCTTGGAGAGACTTTGATCAATGGAGCATTAGGTTGGTTTTATCTGATTGAGACTTGGTCTGAGACTAGACAATTACGGGAAAATAACTCCTTGAAAGTTAATATATTTTCCTTTTCCTTTACTCCGTGCTCTGGCTACAGTGCAAGGGACCTGTGACAAATGCTGTATAATATATGTTATAAAATACTTGCAAAATATATGGTCGCTGATTGTTTCCATAGGCTGCAACATGTTTCTTTTCCAGGGCCCACATCAATATATCTCCGTGTCTGTGAGAATAGAGGAAACTGGGGCTGTTAATGCTATCCCTGTCGCTAGTTTTGGCCATATCTTTCAACTGGGGGAGCCCTGTCAGCTTTTAAATTGCCCTGTGGTCCCCAAATGTCAGCATATGAAACCCACAATTTGTAATTCTGAAAAAAATATTATCCAAAGATAACCGGCTATGCCTTTATAAGCTGCATAGTCTGTAAAAATCAGTTCTGTCCCTGGGTGTTTAGAGATTTATGGATGACTCTTTGAGCTCRTGTGGAGCTCAGGACCATTTTAGGGGCATTTTAGGGGCATTCGGGAAAGGAAGAGCRGTGCTGTCAGAGACCAGGGCTTTGTAGGCAACAGAGATGGGGAAGGGTTGAGAGGGTAAATCCTATGATTTAGCAGCAGCTGAGGAATGTGGGGAGGTTCAGCCTGGAGCAAAGGAGGCTCYGGGGGGAYCTTGTGGCTCTGCACAACTCCCTGACAGGAGGGGACAGCCGGGGGGGTCGGGCTCTGCTCCAGGGAACAGGGACAGGAGGAGAGGGAACGGCCTCAAGGTGCACCAGGGGAGGTTCAGGCTGGAAATCRGGRGGAATTTCTTCATGGAAAGGGTGGTTGAAGGTTGGAAGGGCCTGTCCAGGGAGGTGGTGGAATCCCCATCCTGGGAGGTTTCCAAGGAATGACTGGATGTGTCACTGAGGTCTCTGGGTGGAGTGACAAGGTGGGGACAGGGCACAGGTTGGACGCGGTGGCCACAGAGCCCTTCTCTGACCTAGATGATTCTGTGATTCTGTGATTCTGTGATTCTGTATTCCCAGAAATTCTTTCTCCCTAGAGATTTTCATTCCCACGGTTCACGCAAAGTTAAAATCCAATCTACAATTCCAGCAGCACACAGTACAAGGACCTATCACAAGGACATAAAAAGCTTTCATTTAAACTGTGGTTTCTAAATTTATTTTTTTTACACACCGTGCTTCATGTGGTCCTAGTCCTTTGTGTAGCTGCATTGAACACTCAATTACTCACAATTTATGGCAGAAAGTTTAACAAYAATCACTCAGACCAGTTTGTAGTTGCAGAAATCCAGATTAGCCTGTATGCAGAACACCACTGTTGCACCTTGGAAGGGCAAACCTTGCTTACYCCACTTTGATGCCACRTGAATGACASCTCTGCAATCACAGAAWCATTARGGCTGATATCAYTGAGTCCATTRACACTGTCCTGCCAARGCCACCACCAAAMCATGTCCCAGGTTCCACATCCAAGGAAACTTTAAATACCTCCAGGGAYGGYGATTCCACCACTGCCCTGCGCAACCTCTTACAACACTTGGCAAACCTTCCAGGGAGAAAAATGTCACTGGTATGCAATCAAAACCTACCCTGGTGCAGTTTGAGGCCATTTCCTTTTGTCCTACTGCTTGTTCCTTGGGTTCAGAGCCCAAAACCCACCTGGCTGCCCCCTGTCAGGGAGTTGTGCAGAGCCACAAGGTCACCCCGAGCCACCAAAATTTTGCCCAGTTCCTTCAAGTGCTCCTCATAAGAGCTGTGCTTCAGTACCTGCCCCACCTCTGTTGTGCTTTTCTGGACATGCTCCAAGACCTCATTGTCTTTTTTGGAATGAGGCGCCCAAAACTGAACAAAGGATTCAAGAAGTCATTTCACTTTTGCTCATCAGACAGAGAATGGTCTACTAACCAGATTTCCAAGTTTTGCAGGATCCTGCATTCTGCATCTTCCACAGCACCACGGTGGTGAGTTGCCCAGCTTACTGCCAGGAGGAATCTCAGAGCTCCTCTAAAAACATTGAGGTTTTTTTTGGAAAAAGCCCACATTTTTCCAATCTGTGAAATAAGATTTCTAGATTTTTAGCATTGGCTCAAAACTTCAGTCTCTCTTTGCACATTCAGTGACCAATTTATCCCTTATGAAATGACAAAATCCTAATTATCCATGCAACTTTTTCAGAAATTCACTCTGGAAGTCAGTAGTCCTTTTATCTGTATCTGCATTTTTACAGTTCTCACACCCCCAGTTTTAGATCATTATCATGTCAATATTTATCTTAATTTCCTTTAAGGACACTGCTTATATTCTCCACAGGGAAAAAAAGACAAAAAAAAAGCAAAAAAAAAAGGGAAAAAAAAAAAAAAAAAAACAAAAAAACAAAAAAAACCGCAAAAAACCAAAAAAAAAAAATCCCAAACAACAAACAAACAAAAAAACTTAAAAAGAAACTTTAAAAAGTACCATTTATTATATTTTAATGAACAGAAGTATGGTCAAAAATCACAGAAGAGTCCTAAAAGGAGAAGTCTGGAAGCCTTCTGGGAATAGATTTCCTAGTTTCATTGACAGCAGGAAAATTTAAGGTTGTTTAATAAGCTTCATTTTTCCAGTTTTGCTCATCCCAGAAGCCAACAGAGGCTTCTCTGCTCACAAACATCAATTCCTGATGTGCAGTTGTCCCTCGGAACCTGCCGTGCTTTGCACTGTCCCAAAATACTCCCCTTTCCTGTGTGACAATCTGTTATACCCTGGTGCCATCGTCGGCTGGCAGGTAATTTCCCTGTGCAAGACTTTTCTTCCCAGTAAGCTCTGTCATGGTAATATTCAACCCCAGCCATGTAGTTAAAAGAAATTGTAAGGAAAAGTCATTTCCCGAGGATGTCTCAACCCACCCAGAGACAGGAACGTGAGGTGGGATAAATCGCTTTTGGAGGYGCTTTCATCTCTTTGCCAATTAGAAATTAGACTACACACCAGACTTTTATGYGTATAAAGCTTGTTGGGATAAATCTTACTCCCAACATTTGAGTCCTGCGACAGGCAATTCCAGTAACAATAACTGTAAGGTTGTCTGAGATGGAGATACATTGGAAAACCAGATATTGCTGCTCACAGATTACGGGGAAAGSAAGAAGAGGAACATGGCCAGATTTAACTTTACACATAATGAATTTATAGGAGGAAAGACTGGAGAATCAAACTCTCATTTAGGATTAAGGAACAAAGACGCAGCTGGAATCTCCAGGATGCAGACAGACAAAGGGTAACACCATTGATCATACAAGTCGTGTAGCTGGCCGTGGGTATTTAGAGTAAATCCCCAGTCACCAACATCCTACCTTTCAGAATAGCCAAGCTGGGATCCAGTGGGAGGCATTATCTGTGGGTTTAATTTTACTGCTGCATCAGGGGCTTTTGAAAAATATGCTTTCAATATCCCTACAATTCATTGTGATCATTGGAAAAAAATAAAAGCATATTTCAAATGAAAAAAAAAAAAAAAAAAAAAAAAAAAAAAAAAAAAAAAAAAAAAAAAAAAAAAAAAAAAAAAAAAAAAAAAAAATCAGGACAGACTTAAAAATAAAGAGCAATGAATTCTATTTCACATAAAAGAAGAAGAATAATTGAATGTTTCACAAAATGCCTTTAGTAAAATACCTGACATTACCATTGGCAAGTAAATTCTAACCTTTGCCTTGTCCTAGTTTCACTCATAGAATATTTACATGTCAACCCACATACGTGGGACCTAAAGCAGGCAGCATTTCCCTTTCTGCAACTGTTTTCAGCCATGGAGTCTYCCATTTTATATCCTGTCAAAAATTTCCAAAACTACCTACTGTATAACAAACATAAGAACAAAATCTTATTCCCCACCTCTCTGGCACTTCTCTTTACTCTGTATTTAATGCTGAAAGACCATTCAATAGAGGCTAAGCAAGGAATTTAGTTTACATGTTAAACAACTCAATTCCTTTTTCTTTATTCTTTTTCGTTTTGTCATTTGTTCGGACAACAGATGGAAATATTTGATGTGTATTATTTATTCATCCCTCTGAAATTAAATTGGAAATCTTTTAAAGAAGGTGGAATAGTATTTCCTATTGTGCACTCTCCCATTTAAATCAAGTGAAAAGTTTGTCTTCAACTTTTACCTGTTTTTCCAATGYAATTAATACATTTTTCTCTCTGAGTTTCATACCTGCTGTCTCTAAACCAGCTTTCCSCTTAGTCCTCGGTTCCTTCACTCTTTTCTGCCTGTTTAGCTTCTGACTCCAGGCTTTTTGCCAGGCTTTGGTGGTTTGTGCATCATCCTATGTAATTCATTGTTTCARATCAGTAAATTTTTTTATCTTCAACCCAAATAACAAAATTGACATTGCCACTGACTTCACTAAACTGACTCAGGCCAACACCAGAAGCAGCTGTTGCAACTTGGTTGTCCTGGCACTCATGTCCAAAGTGAGACGTTTAACTCAGACAGCCTCAACTCCTTCTATTGCCTTCTACAGCAGAGCAAAATTGGCATCTCCAGGGTGTGTTTTCTGTTTCCTAGTTCCTGTGGTAAAAGGAATCAAAAACAATGAACACAACTTAAACCATCCCAAAAGTAGATGAAAAGGTCCACTGATGTGGGAGCCTCAGTTTAAGCAAGCGAGCACATCAAATGTATTTTTACAATACATGAAACTGGCCTGGCCGAAAAGAGATGGAGTAGGCGACCACTTTTAAAATTTTGTTAGACTTATTTTCTATCATTCTCACTAATTTCCTGGGAGAAATTAGCCACAGAGGCTTGSAGACACTTGAAACAGAACAGAATCAAACAGCCACACTGATGAAATCCTTTACTTGAGGTTAAAATTCCTATATACATTTACATACATMTATAGTGTGKTTAGKTACAATATAAATGGTTRTATTTGTCTGCTTCAGCTCRAAGCTCAGATTCTGAATTTAAAGTGAATTATTATTTATSTTATTTCACCCTGATTATCTACTTCAGTTGCAATGTAACTGAGATGGCAATTGTATATTTGTCTTGAAGTTCCATTTGGGTTCTGATTTGGTTTGCTCCATTTCCTTAACTTTGCTGTTCACCACAGATGATGTTTCTCATTTACCAGGTGGAATACTGCTGGATTCCTTAAGAGAGAGCTCTCCCCCCAAAGCTTACTCAGTTTTTAGTCATCTTTGAAGCTGATTCAACCATGGCCCGTTGTACCAAGGTCAGAGCACAATGCTTGCTTGGCTCCACCTCAAGGGAAAATGATGAATAAGTCTGAGCAAAACAAGGATGAGTCTCGAATTATTATTGCACACAATGAATGCTGCTTYGAGACAGCATCATTAGTTCACACAAGGAGTAGAAGAGAGGTACCTGACAAACAAACACATTTATCTGCCTTGGTTGTAAGAGAATCTTTCCTTTCTTCAATTAATATAAGACCTCCACCTTCGCAGTTCATCAAGGTGCACTGTGGCGGTTTCATGCTTTTTTTTTTCCTTTCTCACAATAAGGATTATATTCACAAAGGCTTTACCTATGATTTACAAGAACCATGAAAGTCTGACTGCATCAAGACAGCTGTGGTGCCAAAGTGTTCACACTTGCTTGTATGCCAACATTTTTGTTGGCAATATTATTTGTATGAAATATAAACAACATTTTTTTCCAGTTTTTTCACTTTTCTAGTCCTCATGTGCCCTCCAAACAAAAGGACGGGTAATTAATTATTTTCATGAATAAAGTTCTAAAAATTGCAGCCTGAGTATTGCTGGAAATGCCATATTCTACCAAAATTATTTTTCCCCAGATACTACASGTGGTGGTACATTACATACACAATGAAACTCATTAAATGTCACATTTTCCTCCAGAAGCCCATTCATTAAAATGTCTCGGCTTAGATACCAGGTTTAATGGAATTTCCCTACAAACTACAGCTTCTTTATCTTTTTCCATTTGGTTTCTGATGTGCTTTATTGTCAGTTAGAGGAAGGTAAATACATAAGTGATGATGTGACAATTTCAGGACAATACACTGAGTTTATTTATCACAGTTTTGAGGAAATCCACTTTGAGGGTAGGACAAAGAACCCACTTTTGTTTCATTCACAACAGAGAAAAATGCAAAAYTTACAGAATATAAAGGCTTTAGATGCTGATCAGCAAGAAAACTAAGATAACAGCTTGAAAAGTGTGAGGGGAAAAAAATAAAAAGTAGGATTAATTGCATTATTCTGAAATAAGCGCAGGGCAGGCAAAACCTCTTCTCACAGTTAGGTCTTATTCTCACTGAGGTACCAGTGATTTTACCTAAGCTGAAGATTTTTATAYTAAGCACTGGAACTTCATCTTACAGTCAGGTGGCAAAGACAAATTCTTGTCTTTCTGTCAAGTATACTAGGAAAAAAAAAAAAGGATTAAGAGCTATAGTTTAAATGATAAGATTGAAATAGTCTTGAAAATGCAAACATATGCTGGCAGAAAGGCAGAYGTAAAGCAAACAGTCCATGATCTCTGTCTGATTTTAGAGGTTTTACAACACGTGGTGGAAGATATGAACTCCATCCTTTACCATGTAATGTCTCAATAATTTCTGCTTTGTTTTCCTTCTTAGAAGACTWGTTTAAAGCTCTGCCTGTTGCTGCCCTGGCTTCAAAACTGCAAAGTTTTAATCAAACCTTTTCTTCAGGTTTGATTCACAGATGTCTAAATGTTTTTCTCTTGGATTTATGGTGTTGAATGGGAACAAAACACAAATAGGGGRTGAAAACTTCATGTTTAATTTTGATCCTGATTACAGTTTCAATGTTCCCCATTTTTTTTTTTGTCTGCTAGTTTGAGTGCTGGGAAAAGGACAAATTGGCTTAAAGCAAATGTTCATGTGCCATTGAACCTACAAAGTATAMAATGTACTTGATGTGAATTCATATGCAGCTGTGAAAACAATATTCTCCTCCTGTTTTTCATGCTGTCATCACAAGGMAGACAAGGAATTCCTTTTGGAGTGCTATTAGTCAGCAAAAAAAAGTCCTCTATTAAARAAGGAAAAAGAGATAGAGCGGAAATAAGATCCAGCAGTATCAGCCTGAACGCAAATTGAGAGCCACTGAGTCAACTCTGAAGGCCATTT
>NW_026624052.1:109034-116435 GCF_030028575.1 Malurus melanocephalus
ATGTTATCCTTTGACTGACAAGCAAGGCCTGACCAAAAAAAAAAGGAATTAACTATGTAAGAATTGATTTATAGTATCCAAACTCATATCTTGCAATATTATCTCATCAGCAGACACCAAAAAAGTTTCAGCAGGGACAGCATTAGAACTCAAGGGATAAAACTGGAATAATTGATCCCATCTGTCAGCATCCCAATCACTAGCAATGATAAGCTCAAGGCTCTCTTGAACAAATCAAATAGATTTTCAAAGAGGGACTATTAACAGCAATCTGTTTAGAGAGATGTAAAAATTTAGTTCCTTTGGAGATATCTTGTACTTCCAGCGTTCTGTAAAGCCAGAACAAAAGGATTAAAACTTATCTCAGTACTTCCATGTGCAATTTAACATTTCAGCCCAGAACTTTGGGACTGCAGCACATGGAAACAAAGTGTTAAATCTTACTTAAGCAAAACAAAAATAACACATTTCCATTAATAATCCAGGAAGAATTATGGGAAACAATTATTAGTTTTCATAAAGAGACTGTATCAATTTACTAGGTAATCTCACTGCATGTGTTTGTTTGGGTTGTTTAAGGAAGACATTTAAGAATCACAGAAACACAGATTTGTTGGAAGGGACCACAGTGGGGTCATCTGGTGTCACCTCCCTGCTCCAGCAGGGCCATCCCAGAGCTCATGGCACAGGATTGTGTGCAGAGGACTCTGGAATATCCCAGGCAGGGACACTGCACAGCCTCTCTGGGCTCTGTCCCAGCTCAGTCCCTGCCCAGGACAGAAGTTGTGCCTCCTGTGCAGGGGGAGCTCCCTGGGCTCAGTCCCTGCCCGTCCCTCGGGTGCCATGGCYGGGTCCCCCCTGGAACGGAGCAGAGCCCGGGCCCTGCTCTGCCCCTCCCTGCACCCAGGGACACCCAGGGATGGGGTCCCCTCTGGGCTGGGGCTCCTCTGGAGSCTGAGCAGCCCYRGCTCCCTCAGCCTTTCCTCACAGGGAGATGCTCCAGGCCCTTCAGCATCTCTGCAGCCCTCGGGTGCCACCCCAGGAGCTCCTGTCCCTCCTGTCCTGAGGAGCCCAGAGCAGGACACAGCCCTGCAGAGGAGCCTCCCAGGGCTGAGCAGAGGGGCAGGATCCCTCCCTGASCTGCTGGCACCCAGGGTCCCATTGTCCTTGTCCCCCAGGACACTCTGCTGGCTCATGGACAGCCTGGTGTCCACCAGGACCCCCAGCTCCTTCTGCTCAGAGCTGCTCCAGCAGGGCACCCCCAGCCTGTGCTGCTGCTGGGGCTGTTYCTCCCCAGGCCAGGACCCTGCATTTCTTATTTTGAATTTCAGGAGCTTCTCCTCTGCCCATCTCTCCAGCCTGTCGAGGTCATTCTGAACCCTCTGAGCTATCAGCCGCTCCTCCCAGCTTTGTGTCACCTATTATCTTGCTGAGGAAGCATCTGGCCCCTCATCCTAGTCTTTGATGAACAAGTTAAACAATTCTGGGCCCAGTGTGGATTCTAGGGGGACACCAGCAGTGACAGACACTGTGGCACTGACCATGACCCTCTGGGATCTGCATTTCGGACCATTCTCAGCCCACCTCACTGTCCACTCACCCAAACCACACTCCCAGAGCCTGCCTGTGGGGATGTCATGGCAGACAGGACCAAAAGCCTCACTGATGTTCAGCCACGCAACATCACTGCTGTCCCCTCACCCATCCAGGCTGTTATTTCATTGTAGAAAGCCTTTGAGTTGGTCAAACACGACTTGTCTTTAGTAAACTCACACTGACTATTCCTGATCACCTTCCTGTGTTCCGTGGCCTCCAGAACGAAGTGCTCTGTCACCTTTTTCAGGGATTGAGGTGCTGCTGGCGGGTTGGCAGCTCCCTGGCTCTTCCTCCTCGCTCTTTTCGCAGACTTGGGTGATATTTGCTTTAGTCCTCAGGCACCTCTCCCGACCACTCTGCCCTCTCAAGGATGACCATGAGTGACCTGGCTGTGGTGTCCAGCAGCTCCCAGCATTCGTGGATACATCTCAGAACGGCCAATGGATTTGGAAGTGCCATGTTTGCCCCTGAGGGCTGATCTTGTCCTGGGCATTTGTTAACTCTGCCTTCTCTGTCTCCTCTGTTACCAGGGTACTCTCTCTATTTACTGATGGCCCCATATTATCCTTCATTTTCCTTCTGATGTATTTGGAAAGCCCTTTTAGTGGTCCTTGGCATCCTTGGTTAGGTTTAATTCTCGCTGGGCCTTAACCCATCTAGAAGGAGAGCTGAGGAGGCTCGTGCTGGTCTATGCAAATGTGAAAAAAAAAAACAGCTGAAACAGTAAAGTGCTTAAACAGATAAGGGCATGAATTTAAGCAAAAGGAAGGYTGGGCTCCTAGAGAGTTTAGCAGCAAAAATTCTGTACACAGAGGACAGCTGATGTCCTAAATGGGGCTTTGACAAAGACTTTCCTGAAACTTGCACACACACTCACACTCTTTTTTTTTTTTTTTTTTTTTTGACAGCACCCCCCCATTTTTTTTTTTTTTTTTTTTTTTTTTTTTTTTTTATGACAGCACCCTCACACTTTTTTTTTTTTTTTTTGAATAGGCAATTAAACAAATCATTTGGGAAAAACAAGTGAAGATGAAGGTGCAAAGAGATCATAGAATCATTTGGGTKGAAGAAGTCCTCTAAGATCATCAAGCCCAGCCATTAACTCAGCTCCACTGTGTTCACCACATCCCCAGGGGCCACATCCACGTCTTTAAACACCGCCAGGGGTTCCAATGCTTCACAGTCCTCTCCACAAAGATTTTTTTTCCCCTAATATCCAAACTAAACCTCCCTTGACACATCTTGAGGCTATTTCCTCTTGATAGCCAGATTCAGAGAAAACAGAAGCCTAGGTTTAATTGGCATAAATACAATTCCTGTGCTTTGTTTAATATTGGCATTTTCCAGCAACAACACCACCACCTAAAAGTCCAAACTCCAGATTACATGCAGGACCAAATTATCTTGAAGGACAATACTTCATGTTTCCATACACCTTTGTGTATTCATAAGAGAAGATATAAATGTTAAATCACTGGCTGACCCATTAGAAAAGTAAAACTATCAATCATCAGAGTTTCTCCGGGCTGAAATGTTTCCTCCACAGCCCCACGAAGCTGAGGACACAAGTGCCACGTGTGCTCCCTGGGGATGCAAGGAGCACCACACTCTCATCATGAAAGCAAAACTCTTGCTCATTAGGTTACATATCTGTCACAATGCGCTGCTGATCAACCTTTCAGGGTGACACTTGCAYAGAACAAAGACTGCAAATGCCATCAAAACACAGCACAGAGCAGAAAAAAGCTTTGTGTGGGGAAAAAAACACCCCCAAAGTGACCAAAAAAAAACCCTCAGCAAGAGAACAGAGACACATCAGTGCCATCCCCTCCTCCWCTCGTGTCCTGTTCTGATGTTCACACACACAAAGATGATCACAAATAACTGGCACAGCATTTGCCATAAAGAATTGACACTGGCATTCACCTCAGTTTAAATGTAGCCAGCATGCTGTTTAAATTTTAACCTATGGTAAAATTTGACAGGTTTTTCAGGTCTCAGTTGACAGACTTCCTCTCCCAAAAATTCCCAGTCCCAATGAATATATTTGGAAATTATTTTCCATGGGATAACTGCTCTATAGAAGACGGAAAGAGAGGGCTGCTCCAGATTTCTTTAGGATGTACAATTGGTGAAAGCCTCTTACTTGAGAAGCTTTCACTTGAAAAACAGAACAGGAATAGTCATTGAGTCTAATGTAGCGTTATCTCATGTAGATTTTCAAAATTTATGATTCTGCTAAAATATCCCTAATTCTTATCTCTGGGTTTTTGGTTTGGTTTGTTTTTTTTTTTGTTTTTTTTTTTTTTTTTTGTTTTTTGGTTTTTTTGGTTTTTTGCTCTCTGGCTGGATGTAAAGAAGAGTGATAGCAAAAATGAAACAGCAAAAAAAATTACAAAACAAGTAAAAAACACAAAACAAAAAACACAAAAACCCCACAATAAAACAAAACAAAAACCAAACAAACAAACAAAAAAAAAGGCGGTGAAAGATTGCCCTCTGTGCTGCAAAACCTCACTGCTATAGAACAAAAAACAGATTCTACTAAATTCATGGTTTTCACCTACCCAATTATTGAACAAATTGGGCCATTGGCATTGCTGGACAAATCCAGGGAAGRTCAAGTCCTGTAAGTGCACAGGAATCTTTTCCCCATCTTCATGTTGGGCACTGGAGAAGTAGCCAGGCAGATGGTCAGAGCTGTCCACCCTGCCATCACAACCCTGCTCAGCACATCCCCTTTCCATCCCTGCTCAAAGCACAGGAATCCAAGGACAGGATTTGTCTTATCTCATTTGAGATATCTAAAGGTTAAAGATCTAAATCTGAGTCGGTCGCCCCAGGCTCCTTTTTACTTCTGTCAGTGAAGGGAAATAGGACAGAGGGATGAGTCTCTAGAGATATTTATCTCCTAGTGCTGTGAATCACCCTTTTCTGTAAAGCCCTTCTGTGTTGTTAAGGATTGAGTTTATGCTCAATATTGTGCTATAACCAATCCTCATACCAAGGTACCCAGTAAAGTACTTTGTGTCTGCAGGAGTGTCCTGTGACCATGGTCTACATRATCCATGCTTGATTCATAGTGGATCCTTGTAGTTTCTCTTGATGGCAATTTCCTCTATTTTTAACTTCAATTTGAGCCTGAGCTGGAGAAATAGTCACTATTTATATTCCAAATGATTTTTTTTCTAAGGCTTACTTATACTATATAAAACCTTTTAGAATCTGATAT
This sequence comes from Malurus melanocephalus, assembly GCF_030028575.1. Taxonomy (NCBI): domain Eukaryota; kingdom Metazoa; phylum Chordata; class Aves; order Passeriformes; family Maluridae; genus Malurus; species Malurus melanocephalus. Next base: position 113,863 of record NW_026624052.1, read on the forward strand.
TTCCACACAAACTTCACATATAAAAAATTAAGACATCCTAGAGACTGAAAAGAAATAATTTTAAAATGAAAAATAGAGCTGATCAATAAAATATATAATTTTTCTATGTACTTTACTTTCTTAGGCAGTATTTCAATACAAAAAAAAAATTCTATGTTGTGTTGAATGGAATAAAAGAGGTTAAAAACCAAAGSAAGGCAAAATCTCACAATATTAAATTCTAATGAATACAAAGACCTTGAAAACATCAGTGGCTCTGCAAGCCAAGTGCTGATCCCTTTGATAGAATATGCAGGAATAAAGTGGTTAGTAGCTGAAATGCTGTGGCACAGCAATAATTGCTTTGCACCTGTAATTCTATCTCTCATTTCCCTATTTACTGTTTGATGCTTTTGTTTATCACRGAGTCATATTCCAGTCTCTTCATTTGTAGTTCTTTTCTAGAAAATAAAGTATGCTAGATGCTGAAAGACACAAAAGACCATGATGATAAATTAAACAGCATTTCTTTCTCACGCTATTTTTTTCTAAGCCAAAAAGCATTTTCTCTTCTTTGTCTTCTTTCATTTTTTTTTAAACAATTAATTCCTGTATGGATTCTCAGGGTTTGTTCCTATCTCATTAATATAAAATCTTGACAATTTTTTGCACTTGTTAACATTATTATTTTACCATCACCRTTATTATTAGGGTTCAAGTCAAATTTTGTAAATTAATAAGCTTGTATGGAACYTATCTGAATGCACACCAAATATAATGAAGGTTTAAGAAATTTGCCTTTTTGCTGCGCATGGCAGCAAGGCACTTTCTCCACATAAGCCATGAACAGAAGTTGTTATGGAAAACAAAGGGAGACGTCAGTTTCTATTCTTACTGAGGACTAAATTTTGACTGAATCACAGAAATGAAAGGCACAAAAAATTAGTGGGTTTAAGAACCAAAAGAAGATTGGTTCTTTTGAACCAAGAATTGGTCCTCTTAAGAGGAAAAGGGAAAAAATTAATTTCTTCAGAATAAGTGTCCATTCAGATTTCTATAGAGAGATGAAAATCAGACCTAAATGCTGACGCCCTGAGCTATTGGATGTCCAAGCTATGGACAAAACTTGCTGTCCTGAATGCTTGTGAGCTTTGCTGGACATTGCAGCTTGCAGTCAAAAGTTATAAATGTTTTTATGACATGCTCAGGAGCCCCTGAGGGATCCTGGTCAGGACAGGCCTTCATTGGAGGCAAAGCTGTCACCAAGAAGATAAGGGAAAAGAAGGGAATGTGGGAGAAAATGAGGAAAGAAGAAAGAAAAGGCATTTTGGAGATGTTTCAGCCAGGAGGAATCCCCTGTGGTTCTTACCCAACCTGTAAGGAGAAGAAGGAGGAGGAGGAGGGAGGGTGTAGGGTCAGCTCGAGGTGTGTGGCTCCTGCAGAGCAAGGAAACAGCCTTGGAAGGGAAATGTCCTGGGAGCAAAGCAACAGGGGGATCACTGCTCATCTCCTGCTGAGAAGAGTCAGGTAATGCCAATTAGAGACCACTTGATAATTGTTTATTATATAATGATTACACTCAGGAGCAGTAATGGGAAGCTTAGGATGTGTTTTGAATTAAGGATGTGCTTTCATGATGCAGAAAAGATTCTCAGCCTTCACCTCATCATRTATGGATTTTCTGTTGCTTCAGCTATTTATGCATATTTCATCTAYACTTCAGGTATTTATGTGTTGATAGCCAACTTTTTTACTCCAAATTATTGAAAATGTTTCTGTGTGATTAGCACTGCTTAGGCAAACCATAGGTGTTTTTGCATCCAGTATTTCAGGCAACCAAGTTTGCACTGTTTTTTGTACTTTTTCTTCCATTTACACCCACTTTTCAGATAATTTCTTCATGTTAATCTTCAATTTAGAAATAAAYAACTTGCTTTCTCTTTAATCAAAATATAATGTTGACAGAACAGTATTTCCAAATCGTTTAGAGCCATCAGTGTCACTTTTAAAGTGGTTGGAAGAGTCATGGAAAAGTTTTCCCCTTGAAAAGGGTTCCCATCTGACCATTCAGCTGATGACCAAAAGAATTAAATTTCAGTTTCTTCAATCACTGAATTTAGTATTAAACTGTGTCACAGGAGACACTGTGAGCTACGCAGCAGGAGTAAATAAAGGCTTAATTGTTGGTAAAATATGCACACACTCAGGGAAGCAGAGAAAACAAACATAGAGGAAGGACCCAGTTAAGAACAGGGCAACATAAGACAAGGAGAAATAGCATGTGAATTAGATGGGGAGAGAAAGAAAAAAAAAAAAAAAGGAAAAAAGGTAAAGGATAGGGACAAGGTCCAACATAAATATTTTTGAGAATTGCTGCAGCCAGAACACACGCTGATAGCAAGAAAGAACTCCTACAATTTCCATTTATACACCCTGGGTAGGTCAACCACCAATTACATCCCCAGGCCACCCTTGACTGGCGAAGATCATCAGCACTATGCAATGATCCCTCTTCCAGGAGACCCCTTGGTACTGTTGTAACATCTAAGCATGGCACCGTTAAGATGCCAATTTAATTCATCCTCAGAAATATT
>NW_026624052.1:116640-145353 GCF_030028575.1 Malurus melanocephalus
TCTTTTTTTCTATTCACAGAAATCTTTGATAGAAATTGTCTGGGGTCTTTTCTCTCCTTGCCTTTGTGCACCTGGTTAAAATCAATACTTGACTCAGAAATAGAGAACAAAGTTAAGTAATTTGTGCCTAACTTTTGTAAATAAGGTCAGAATTGCTATAGTAACAGCAGAAGGCACTCAGTCACTGTGACAAAAATGTGGCAACCTGATAGCAGAGGCTAATGAGGGTGTTCAATTTCAGCTGAATTTCATTAAACTCGGCCTCTCCCCACTKCAAGGCAGGAGGAAGGGGAGGGAAGAGGAGGGGTGGAGTGGTCACTCAGGTAAAGACAGGCCTAATATTTACTCTAATTTGGAAATTAAATTTGCCTGAAAGAGATGGGAAATGCTAAAAAGCATGAGAGAATCACAGAAAGCAACACTACAAAACAAAAGGCAAGTGTTTCTGTACTGTGCCTTTCTTGTTGAGCTCCATATCTAAACTATAATTTTCTTTCAATTCCTCTTTCTTTTCTTTCTGTTGAAGTGACTGGGATTTAYAATGGTCAGAAATGGACTCTTTACTGAGGAATAGGCAGAGAGGACTGAGTATGGACTCAATAATTATAGAAAATAACGCTGCTGATGTAAAGAGATCCACGTGCACTTCAGAGATTGAGGAGCTGGACGTGCACCACAGAGAATCTTGGACATGTTGYTCATCTTGGAGACACCTTTGAAGCCAATCCCCTGATAATGCCTTGGAAGTCCCGAAAATAAGGTTGATTTGCAAATAATAATGAGGTTTGGGTGTGTGAGTTGGAGCACTGAGGTTTGTCACTTTGGGCATAAAGAGCTTTAGGGGGAGGATTATGTACAAAGGCTGTCAAAAGTGCTTTGTTGTCTGTGGCTCTAAAACACTTAGARGAAACAAAGCGTTTCCATTAAGAATGCATTTTCTTTGACCAGTGCTGAAATAGAGGAAAAGAAATAACAGTCCAAACCCTGTTGCAATTACTTGGGTAATGTGCTTTAAAACCCACTCCAAGTGTATCCTGCTCCTAGAGCTGCTGAAAGTGGGAGGTTGTCACCTGGATTTATGAGCCTGCCTATTACAAAACATTTATGGGCAACTATAACTGATGGCCCCTAAAGGAAGTTAAAAGTGATATTTAGCTTAAGTAGTCTGTCCCTTGCTCTCTGTTGAAATGCAAGCATTGCTTTGTAGCTTCAGGCCATGAAAGAATAGAAATACATGACATGGAAAGTTCCTATGCACTTTTTAAAAAATCTTCTTTCTTTGTCTTTTCCTTTTTGCTGTTCTCAGGAGAATTCATCTTTCAGTCATGCTCAGTATCCTTTTTCACAACTGAGTAGCTATAGCCAAGTTATAAGAAATGTTCTTTCTGGCTATAAAAATGAGCAATACTTCAGGGATTTTTCTTTTTCCTTGGGTGGGAAGGGAATCCAACCCCYTTACTATCACCTAAGACCAATGGTCAGGGGTAATTTGCACATTTTAGATTTCTAGCCAAATAAAATTCGCTTTTCCAAGAAGGTACCACTTCAAAATCAAAAATTGGAAGAAAATAGTTGCTGTATTCAAATAGACATAAAGCCACGAATAAACTTTGGGGGGAAAAATATTTTACATTTATGTGGGTTTTGTTTCTGTCATTGAAATGCTTGATCAAAACCACATGAACTGCTCAATGAAAAAATGTTTTGAATACTAATTTAGACTATGAAATAATGTCATATTTTAAAATGTAGGTAGCCGTGACATTAGAGAGTGAGGTAACAGAAATCCTACAGTGTTTTCGCTTAGCTGAAATGAACACTTATTCCAATTAAAGTTTGCACGTACATCTTTAATGAAAAATCCTTGAAAATTTGTTGGGTTGCTGTCCTGTTGCTTTGCACCAATATGTAAGGGGGGATATTTGGAGTGATGGTGTTTGTCTTCCCAAGTAACCACCACACTTATGGGACCTGCTCTCCTGGAGATGCCTGAACACCTGCCCATGGTACGTAGGGAGCACATTCCTTGTTTTACTTTGTTTGTGTGCACGGCTTTTTCTTTCCTTATTGAACAGTCTTTATCTCAACCCACAAGTTCTTGAGCTTTTATCCTTCTGATTCTCTCCCTGATCCCACTGGGGGGGCAATGAACAAGAGGCTGTGAGAGCTTTGGGGCTGGATGGGGCTAAGCCACAACACCTATTTTTCTACATTTATGAGAAATCGTGTTCAGTTAGGGCGGTGTATAAATAGTTCAGTTTCTGTTTCTCTCTCCAGTGTATTTTTCCATTCACTTCAGGCTACGAAGAGAAACATGTTTTCATAGAGGATCATTTATGGGTAAGAAAACATCTGAGTTAGAATATTGTAGCTTTCAAATGTTGTCAGACACATCATGGAGCTAAGTTAATGACTCCTTTGGCAATATATGAGGATCACCAGGCTTGGTCTGAATATGATTCAGGTATTTTAGGGTCTGGAACCATTATCCTCTTGTATCAAGTGCAGTGAGTCCTTTGGGCAACTGAAGCGGGAAGATKAAAGCTAAGGAAGATCAATCATGATTGAGCTAATATTGATTCTAAATTGGTTCCAGTTTTATCTTCGACAAAGTGGCAAGCACAGAGTGCTGGCACAGCTTTTCCTGGTTAGAGGCTGGTTTGTGGTGTTCAGATTGGCACCTTGTTTGGTTTTGGGTTTTCATTCCCCCGTTCAGGGGTTTTTTGTTTATTTGTTTCATTCTAATGAGCACAAAGGAAATTCAAGGCTCTTGATTGCTGGATACTCCCTTTGCTCCTCAGGGAGCCCTCCTGTGAATGAGGAAATTCATTATTGCTAAAAGGATTGCTGCTGTAAACACTCCATCACCGTAATGAGGGATGTACAGCCTCCTCCCCAGCACTTCCTACATGAGTCTGGATGGCACTAAATATGTATTTTGTGGTAGTTAGAATAATGCAAGCRAGAAAGTGGTGCTTCATCTTATGAAGTGACATCAGATGCCCCCAGTGACCTTGGCTGAGTATCTTGGGACATTTTTTTGGCTGAGACACACTGCTCTGAGTTGCAGCTCAGGTGAAAAATAAAATTATAAAATCACAGGTAGGCACAGAAGGCGTGTTCCCTCAGATCTGTAGTGAGGCAGAATACTGATATTTCACTGTGTCTGAATGCATCATCTCTCATTGATAATGTACAATTAGGGGAAGTCCTGTGCCTGCCCTGGTGTGCAGTGAAGGATTTGTAAGGACACTTGTTTCGTTCCAAGCCTGTATTTCACTGAATCATGGAATCATTAAAGTTGAAAAAGATCTCCAAGATGATAAAGTCCAACCTTAACTCAACCCTGCAGAGCCCAACACTAAACCACGTCCCCATGTGTGACATCCACACCACTTTGGATGCTTCCAGGGATGATGATTCCACCCTGCCCTGGGCAGCCTGTGCCAGTGCTTGATAACCCAAATTTTCTCTAAAATTCAATCTAAACCTCTCCTGGTGACCCTTGAGGTCGTTCCCTCTCCTCCTGTCCCTGTTCCCTGGAGCAGAGCCCGACCCCCCCGGCTGTCCCCTCCTGTCAGGGAGTTGTGCAGAGCCACAAGGTCCCCCYGGAGCCTCCTTTGCTCCAGGCTGAGCCCCTTTCCCAGCTCCCTCAGCCRCTCCTGGGGCTCCAGACCCTTCCCCAGCTCCGTTCCCTGCCCTGGACACGCTCCAGCCCCTCAATGTCCCTCCTGTCCTGAGGGGCCCAGAGCTGTCCCCAGGGCTGGAGGTGCCCCAGCAGTGCCAGCACAGGGGATGGACACTGTCTTGGGGCTGTGGCCACACCATGGCTGGGACAGTCCATTGGTCATTGGCCTCTTGCCCACCTGGGCATCCCTGGTTGCCCACACCTGAGCACCTCCTCTTTTTCACAGATCAAGGATTTTGATTTGATCTGATTTAATTTGGTCTGATTTGATTTTTTTATTGCTACCATCCCCCCTTTGCCCTTCCCATCCCTTTAGCTCAACTTGGCCAGTGTCAAACTTCCTCTRTGCTTTCGATTGTTGACACAGAAGGACCATTCCACATAAGGAAGGAGATGTTGTGTAAACCAGAGTTGCAGAAAGATGTTACAAGGTCTGGAAAGGAAAACTGACAGAAACAGTAGTTTCAACAGGCACAGAGATGCCTTCCTGGTGACATGGAAAGCACGAGTGACAAGATGTCTTACTGAATGATACCAGAAAAAGAAGACGAAGAAATAGCAGGGAGTTTATAGAAACAGTGTTATATGCAACCACTTGGTTTTACTTCCAACAGGAAAGGATTGCTGTTCTGTTTTTGTTTTYGGATTTGATGATAATGACTGGCGCTATTATGCAGTGTCCCATTTTCTTTTAATATCTGCAGAAACATAAAGAGATTTACTTTACAGCATTGGTAAATTCTGGAGAAAATGAAAACACAATTAACCTGAGCTGGTTAATCTCTTAYACATCTTAATTCTGTATATTTTCCTTCCTCAGAATGAGCTTGACCCTCACATAAWAGCCAGTGATTTCAAGGCCTGTGATGAAGAGATAGACAGATACTTTCAGAGAGAGATAAGTGAATCCTGKAGTGCTGGAGGATTTATAAATTCAGTTCAACGCTGAACCTTTGACCCAGTGCTCAAAAAACACCCCTGTTAATGTAAAAAATTATTCTCACAAACAAATGAGAATGCACACCCTTAAAAAAAATCCAGCATATTTTTAGCTAGAAATAAACAGAAGCACAGCCTGTCTTCAGTGTCTCATTCACAGCTTCTTTATTCTGCCCTAATGTAAATGACAATCAGGTCTTTGGCATTTATCTTCCATGCAGCTCATGCTGTGTCTCTCTCTCTTCTTTTTTTTTCCCTCTTCCCCTCTTTTTAACCTTGTTTCTAATGGATTTTCTTTACCCTTTTATGCATTGGTGGAGATAAATCAGGAATGAACYTGGACCTGGTCTTCTTCTGTACAGATGATGATTTGTATTATGCAAACTGGACAAAATCACTTGGAGAAATAGGTAATGTCAGTCAGGAATATAAATAGGAATTTTCTCCAGAAGGTGACTGGACTAAGACTATAATTTTCCAAATAGTGTGCTTGTTCTGAAACAGAATACATATAATCAGATCATGAAATATAATAGCTTTTATAAGATCATTTTAATGGCTTTTTGTTTGTATGATTTGAGATGTGCACTCCTAAAAACCGCTCTGAGAAAGGAAATAATAAAAGGTATTATTACAAATGTATTGTCGCAAGTGCTTACTGCAAGATACATCCAGATAATACATATTATAAACCCGTGAAATTTYGTAGCACTGTAGTAACATTAATTAAAATTAACAGAAGAGCAATTTAAATGSGTATATCACACAGAACCACACACAAAATGGGTCAGGCTGGACGTGACCAYSGTGGGTCATCTGGTCCCACCTCCCTGATCCATCARGGTCATCYCAGAGCACAGGATTGTGTCCAGACAGGTCTGGAATATCTCCAGTSAGGAAGGCTCCACATCCTCCCTGGTCTCTGTTCTATCTGTGGTCACCCACACACTGAAGATKTTCTTCCCCATATTCAGGTGTAATGTCCTTTTTAAAAAAAAAAAAGTGTTTAAACCTGACACAGGTACAAAAATGCCTTTGCAGAGTAACAAAAATGTGAATGTTGAGTCTTCTCTCTTGTCTGGCTCACAGCTTCCCAGCTTCCCTCTAAGGCTTCTGGTRTTCAAATTGCATCAAACATTGAAAATACTCCAGTGGATGAAGTTTGGGTGTCTGCTGTTTACCTAGAACAAAGCTTCAGCTTTCAAATATTCCTGTAAAAGAAAGGATGGCTTAGACAAACTGAAATGCATCAGAGAGGACCTTCAGGTAAAATTCCAGCCTCCTGTGGTCTGGTACCTTCTTACCAGCTCGAAGCTGTGCTTTTAGGAGAGGCTTAGAGAAGCTGGAGGTGCTTAAATATATGTGTGTATATCATAGAATCATAAAATATTCTGAATTGAAAGGGACCCTTCAGGGACCACGGAAGGTCCAGCTCCTGGTTCTGCATAGGAACACCCCAAGAATATGTCTATAGATGCGTGTGTGTGTGTGTGTGTGTACTTATGTATTTTAGGTTCCAGGGAGAAAAATTATAATTTGAGAGAAAATTTMTTCTCTTGGGAGCATTGGTTGACTCACAGATGTAATATTCTATGCATTTATGGATGTAGCTGCAGTAACAGAGATAGCCTACAAAACATTTGCTGCAACACTTGGTCTTTCCAGGAAGTTCTCCCTATGGCTGTTTCCTTATTCTCCTTTGTCTGATCTAATCTTCTTCATTTCCATAAATCTGAGGTGCAGACATTGCCTTAATCCTCATGCCTTCCTCAGAATAATCTATTTTCATACCTCAGGCTTATATTGTACCCAAACCTTGGAAATGGTTGAGATATTTCATGGAATCTTGATTATTTSTYATCAAGACTGAGCATTACCTTGTTCAGACCTCTGTRATTCAGGCAGAGGACTAGGAGGTGATGGGGAAAAACAAAATCTGTGGGTGRTAATGTGGTGTTGTGGTGGAGAAATACCCCAGTTTTGAAGGCACATCCATGGTGGGGAGTAGGCTCTTGGTGATTCTGTTGCCTGCAAATAGAAAAAATATTTCCAAACAATGTTAGAGTGATAATAAAAAAGCAAATTTTACTTGAAAGCCTTCAGGTATTCAATATGGTGAAGACTGCACGTGGTACAGTAATCCTACAATTTTTATAAGGTTAGTTGATTAGTATACATACCATCTATTATCCAGTTAGAAGGTTATTTGGTTAGGTAATAAATYCCTGGGTCCTGCCCCACTGGAAGCAGTCCAGCGTCTCCTTTGCCCCACTTCTATATTCTGTCCAGATTCTGGTTGGAAAACAGAATATCCTTGTAATTGTTTCTCTTCTTGGAATGAGACTAAAYAGCATTTCAGGGATGTGTTAGAAGGTTATCTTGCTAAAGGAAGGTTGGAAGGTTGCTCCTAAATGTGAAAAAAAAAAAAGGTAGGAAAGTATTAGGAGTTACAGTCATGCAGTAACAAWCTACAAAGCTACARAYAYGTGGAAAATATAAAAAACAAAAAATCTCAGGCATAGTTTCACCTGACCCTCTGCTGACAAGCCATGTTCCTGTCGCAGAGGCAATCCCACACCTGCCCATCTGTAAAGCACACAGAAATCCTGTTTTATGTCCTGTTACTGACTGGAAGGGACGGCCCCACCTGAGTGACAGGTGTCAGTGGGGTCTGCAGGGGTCCCCAGTTCTGGGCTGCCTGTCACCATGGGCAGAGTGACAGGTCCTTAACAAGAACAGCTGCAGCAGGCAGAGCTCTAATAAAAGTAATCCCATTTATAGCCTGCCTTGATACGTTCCTGCGAGTTGAAAAGTTCACCTCTGGCGGTTTCCTGGGCTCGTCACCTTTTCTGCTGCTTCCTTTGCATGTAGCTCAAAGGCACTGGGGTTTTATTAAATGGGAAATAGAAATAATAAATGGAGGGGGGGAAAAAAAATACAAACTAAAGCATGTTCCTGAGTATGGCAGGAGTCCCATCTCTAGGAGTTTAGCAGCACCACGTTTTTGTCTCCCTGTCAGAGAGACAAAGCCATTCTTATAAGCCTAATCTACAATMTCACATATCCTTTTTATGTGGCTGATATTATTATCTCCTATCCATGGGCATTCAGTCCTAACTTAATTAACTTGGCAAGCAGAASCATTGTGCTGTCGCACAGTCAGTGTCTGTTACGCTCTCAAACTATCCTACCCAGCTGGGCAGCAAGACTTTTTACCTGCCTACACTTACTTTTGATGTGTGTGACATACAATAAACCCAGTCAGCAGCCCCAGAGAGCTTGGCTCTGTATCACCACTCTGAGGAATGGACAGACCATTTTTTTCTTTTTTTTATCTTTCTTTTTTTTTCATTCTTTTCTGTGAAATTAAAAGCCTTTTGTGCTCACCAGATGAACTCAAAGTCTTATTTTTTCACTCTTCTACTGAACACCCCCATAAAAGATCAGAACTTAGGGACTATGAATAACTGCTGGAATGGCACATTAATATTCACACAGCAGTAGATTCAAGTTTCAATTATGTAGCTGTAAAAAAAAAAAAAAAAAAAAAAAAAAAAAAAAAAAAGAAAGAGAAGAATCTGGTGTGACATAGTTTGGCACTCTAATGTGAATGAGAGAGACATTGAGATGGATTGATGAGATTTTTAATTAAGGGTATGGGCACCCCGAACCTGACCTTTTTTTGAGGTTTGAATGATTTCCAGGAAACAGCATCTCCTCTGTTCCCTTTCCATCAGTGTTTGCTCATCCTTGTTGTATTCTGATCTCTCACATTTTAAATGGAGAGAGAGAAGTGCTAAAATATTACAAAGAACCCTCCTAGTCTGGAAGACTAAAATCATAAAAATAACATCTTACTGTAGCCTTCTAGGCTATAGCAAATGGAGGAGACTCCTGATAGATTAACAAACCTCTTTACTAWATCAATTTATATTTTCAATAAATTTCAACTAAATTTTTGACATTTTGGAAAAACATTAATGGAAAAATCCTCCCTCCCCTCCAAAAAATTTAAAGATATCTTCACAAAAGGCACTTAAGCCACCAGAATTCGACAGTGGTTGTGTAATCTCTGCCACCACATATATGTACAAATTACAGCTAAGATAAGCAATACATAAAATTTACAYGTTGGTTTATAAAAGCTCATAATTTTTGCTATAAAGTCAAGATTGATTAAAAAACATAGGGTTATTTTTATTATGTATTTTTAGCTATATAAAGATATACCAAAGTATCGTAGTCAGATTCCCTTCAGCAGCAGAAATAAGAATCAGTGACTTGATCTTCYTCGTGGCATCTCTCTTGAAGAGTCACTACTTAAATCTGAAGGTCTTACTCCAGGAGTGAGAGACAGAAACAGAAAAGACTTTCTGTTCAGGAGAAATCTGAACACTTATCATGATGGAGAGGAGGAATTTATTTCAAAAATCTTCTGTAGGACTTTGTTACGGGACAAATTAAAATCAATACTTCATTTTTCTGTTGGTAGTGATAGCTGTGCCTCACAGATTAAATAAAGTTAAAACACAAGATCCATTTTTCTGTTTAGTCATTTTTGCAGAAACTTGTATTGAACTTTAAGTGAAAGTGAAGGGCTATGTTTAGATACAGAGCTGCTTTGAGATGTTAAGTTGTGCTTGGTAAATCTAATTGTGGGAAGCAGAAAAGTCAGTGTGCCTTCCTGAGAACTCATTATAAAAATTGCTCTTTAAACTTTTAACACCACAACATTTTTTTCCAAAGTAATATTTTTAGTTGACCTTAACTTTAATGTGTTCAGATTTGACTAGAAGATCTACATGTAACATAAAAGTTCAGTTTAAAATATTATTGACTAGAAGGTGCACATGTAACTTTATTTCAAATTAAAACCACTAATTCCTGCAACAGAATAATTTGATTGTAAAGATCAAATATTATTTCAAGTATTGTAACACCTATCTGATGTAAGCCAGGCATTTCTTTAGACTGCTTCTAGTGTTAGTTAGAGGTACAGGATCTTCTAAGTATTAGAACCAAGAATGGTCTAGTGGAGAATTGGAGATATTTTTAAAGATTTATTTATTCTTGAAATTGATTATTTCAGAAACACATTCATTTTAATTTTTTTTTAATTGTTTGGATCTAAGGACCAGATCATGTTGGTTGCATTTACCTGAAGGCATCCAGACAAAGTAGCTAAATCGTATTTTAGCCATCCTGCCCTTGGAAATGCTTGAGATCTTTCATGRAATCTTGATTATTTGTTATCAAGTCTGAGCATTACCTTGTACAAATCTCTGTGATTCAGGCAGGGGATTAGGAGGTGATGGAAAACCCAAAATTTATGGGACCAGTGTGGTAGCGTGGTGGTATGGTGGAGAAATTCCTCAGTTTTGGAAGCAAATCCATGGTGGGGAGGAGGCTCTTGGTGGTTCTGTTGCCTGSAAATAGAACAAAYCTTCCCAAACAACATTAGAGGGATMATATAAAAGCAAAAGTAGTTRTTTAASTTTCTTTCAAWTGTGGATWCTGAAATATAAACATTCTCAACTCACTTCATCCTGCTCTAGTATACATATCTGAGGCCACAAAAAACACCCTGAAGGTCTTGATAGCTCTCATTTGAGGACTCTCTGAACCTGAGCAGTGACCTACTCAGGTCAATTTTTAATGATTGAATTCCTCAATTTAAGGGGTGACTCACTGAATTCTGTCAACACTGAGCTTCCTCAAGTGTCCATCTCCCTCTTCAGGTGTATTTTTGATAACACCTGTGTGGAAGACGTGTGATATGGTACAAAATGAGTATCAGAAAAAGCAAATCTTGCTCTTACAGTGGGGCACAGGTGAGAGTAGCTCCATTGCAAACTTCTGGAGGAAGATGCTTGAAACTCAAGTTGGAGCCTCCCCTTTCTTTAACCTTCAGGTGAGTCTTGCTCAGATGCACAAGCTAGTGAGGAAGGTGATAATCTGTAAGAGCTTTTGGTTGAAACCCTTCACGTGGTTTGAAACCCTTCACCCTCCCGTGCTCAATTTTGAGGATGGGAGCAGGACTGAGAGGCTTCCCTAGCCAGATGAATAAAGGTTTTGTTTTTTTTCCACTTATGTCCCTCAACTGGAGTAAGCTGCCTTTTCAATTAGCTTGGTTTAGCTCATAGCCTGAAGACAAGCAGTTGGATAAAAGCTCCTGACTCAATTGCTGCAGGTTTCTCCCCAGATCTGCCTTGTCCCTGGGACATTCCAGCTGTCTCAGCTCACACCTCTGCAGCAGGTACAGGCACACAAACCTGGAACTGGAGGTTATTTCCAAACACAGTGACAGCTCCAGAACATTTCCTGCTCTGAGCCAGCYGTGTGTGAGCTGCTGAGGGTGCACAAATTGTACAGCTGTGAGATGTTTCTCTCCCTTTGCCTTACTCTGTCTGTGACAAAGACATGCCCCAGGGATCTTGGAAATGTTCCTCACATCACAACCCCTTGAGCTGCCTGTACCTGGGAGAGCTCAGGGAGGGCTGGATCAGGGCTCAGCAGTCACCAGAGAAGCACAGAGTTTGTGACTGCATCAGAGCAGTGGGGATGTGAAACATCTGACAGCTGATCTCCTACAGGATTCCTCATTTCATTTTTTTCCCCGTAAGAAACAAAGCCAAAAATACTCCCTATTTGTTACGTTTTCCCCCAAAACAATAACTGTCACGGGGTTTTTTTTTTTTGGCTCACAGATTTCTCCTTACAGCCACAGTTTTCACCCACACAAAACTTTTAGAGGTGAAAAGAAGAAAATGCAAAGAAGGAAACTCAACTCTGGTGCATCTAATACAGTAATGATCTAGTCTTTCCCTTGCTACACTGGAGAAAATTAGTGTCATGGTGATGAAATCCAGCTATATCACAATTTCAAGTGATGCACTAGTAACCATGGCAACAAGGTATTCCCTTCCAGTAAATGCCTGTAATGGTGCTTTTAAGATTGTACATCAAAGCCCAAGCATGGCGTTGAATCACCCTGGAGCAAGTACTGGCTTCAAAGCAAAGAGGTCAGAACAATGGGTTATTCATAAACAGAAAATAATTCTTTTCCAATTTGCAAGTTGTTTTTTTTTTTTTTCCTTTTTTTTTTCCCCTTTGCCAGGCATTCTGAAATAAAAGCGGGTGAATTTTTTGTGGATCTTGCGCTGTGTTTGTGTGCTCTGGGATTGCTGCAGCAGCTCCTGTGGTCTCCTGGCTTCCTACACAGCTTCTGCTGCTCTCCACGGGCTGGTGATCATTGCTGTGTTGCTGAGCATTGCAGCARGCAACGTGATTTAGTCCGAACAGAGGGCGTGTGGAAAACTTGTAGGAATGGATGGTTGAAGTCTCCGAGCCTGGTTAGGTATTCTGCTTCACTGGTTGTGAAATTTTAACAGCAAATTGAAAAGCTGGGTGGTGACAAATGTGCAGAAGGGGAAAAAAAAAGGGTGCTTAAAAAAAAAAAAAAAGATGTTTAAAGGCTTTTAAATTAAAATAAACCAAAAAGATGTTCATGTCTGAGGAATGTTATTGTTTTTCAAGGAATTTTAGACTTATTGCTAACTAATCATGGAACTATTAAGGATGGAAAAGACCTCTAAGTCTCCGGTCACTGACCTGGCACTGCCAAGCTGACCACAAAACCGTGTCCCTAAGTGCCACATCTAAACCTCTTTTAGACACCTCCAGAAATGGTGATTCTGGAACCCTATGGTGTTCCAGTGCTTGACCACATGGAAGCATTTTACCTAAAATCCATCCCCTGCCCCTCCCTGGCCCAGCCTGAGGCCATTCCCTCTCCTCCTGTCCCTGTTCCCTGGAGCAGAGCCCGACCCCCCCGGCTGTCCCCTCCTGTCAGGGAGTTGTGCAGAGCCACAAGGTCCCCCCAGAGCCTCCTTTGCTCCAGGCTGAGCCCCTTTCCCAGCTCCCTCAGCCGCTCCTGGGGCTCCAGACCCTTCCCCAGGTTTGTCACCCTCCTGTGGACATGGTCCAGCAAATTTCACAAAGCTAAAAAAGTGATTGAAGAAAAATTCCTTGATATAGAGAAATAATTTTACATCATTTTTCCATCAGTGAGGCCAACCTTCCYTAAATACTGCAGTTCTGTATTTTTCCTTAGTAGAATGATTTCTATTAAATACCATTGCAAGGCTTATTTTTCTTCAAAATATTTAATTTTCACTTATATGTTTACAAGGTAGCATCCTTTACACTAGTGAGTGTTGTCTCTAGGTCAGGACATTGATGCTTAGAAGGATTTTAATTAGCAGTGGAGAATATAATGTGCTCACACTTGGCAACATTTGGCTGAATATCTGAAATGGCTTAGCAAGAGGTCAGAGCTTTCTTTTAATGATTGAATTCCTTATGTGGTTGATTCTGCAAATAATGAGCTTTTTTCCTTTAGCTATATGCATATTTCTGTGTGTATATGTGTGTGTGTTYAAGAGAAAACCTGCCACAATTCAGACTCAGAGGCATTTGAGTAATTGAAGGGTTTAGTAATTTTGCTTAATGCCTCGAGTATGAATTTTAAGATTTCTTCCAACATTGGTAAACATAAACTAAACAAATTTTGAAAACCTATAAACGTTTAGTGATAGAGGCTACTAGGCTGTTGACTTCTGTTTCTTGTCAATCTGCTGAAGAAAGAAACCTTAAACTAGCCATGTCTTGGCAAAGACTTTTTTCTTCCTTTGTGTTGATCATGACATTGTTAAGACCAGTGAAGGGGTGATGTCAGATTTGACACGTGTTGTAAAAAATCATGCACAAAAAAACACCTTCAAACAAAGACAGCAGCAACAACAGACCTGAACATAAATCCGAAGCTACACGAGGTTTAGATGACGAAAGAATTTTAAATTCAGTTAGAATGGCATACACTTTGTTGATGAATGTGAGATGGAGCTTTCTATCAGGTACACCTTGTACAACCTCAGAGGGTCTCGAAAGTCGATGAATTCAAATGAAATTACATGAGAAACCTGCAAAAAAAATCACAAAGAGCAAGTGCTAACTATCACCTACTCATTGGTGGTGTCAAGCAGCTGGAATTTTTCCCTCCAGCTTTTCAGTGACATTTTTTCCCTGGTCAGCTCGACTCTCCAAATCTCTTTGCCACAGCCCATCTACTGCATCACACCAATGCTGAAAGCTCAGAGTGAGGGTTCTGTTCACTGCTGACTAATTCCATCAGGTTTCTGTGCAGTTTTTTCTTGCATGTGTGTGTTTTTCTTAACTAGATGAGATGAGATGGCAATTGATTTTTTCCAAAGGTTAATACTTCTCACTGCTAAGTCGCCAAACCTATTTAAACAAAAATAAAAATAATGCGCCATYCGAGCCCTTCAACCAATCTTTTTCAAGATGGTAAATTACACACTCACAATACAGAAATTCATCTTTGTAAAACTTTCATTCAAAGCTTGTCATGTGTTGCCTGGTGCTGCTCAAAATTGTGGCTGTTTTGACCATAAGAAGGCTGAAAACCATGGTCCAGTAATTGTACACTTATGCTGCTGTTTGTCTGCTTCTCATTTGAGAAACGCAGCTTAATTAGAATTCCAATTTGCTTCACAGAAAAAGCTGCCAAGTGCAGGATCTGACATTCAAAACAAAATCAATACTTCTGTAGAACATTTAAGCATCTTGGGTAATATCACAGGACTGAAGTAATTTGTGTYGTGTAGTAAAGCTCTAATTAAAGATGCGTCAGGAGTAAGAATTGTATTTCTTCATTATTTAGCCTGTGCTTTACTGTTGGGTTCATACAAGGGTATTGATTAAATGTTCATGTTTATTATGGCTCCCCCCTCCAATCATGAGTGTGAAGAAATRAGAGTTAGGGTAGATGAAAAATATTCACTGCTTGTCAGGTACAAGAGACACTCAAGGTCAGATGCAGATAAGGAGAAGCCAGGAAATTGAAGGGTTTTGTTTAGTTAGTGGTGAGCTATAGATTAATCTCTGATTTWTTWTTTTTTTTTTCTTTTCTCCAAGAAATATGTCTGAATGTCCGTCAAGGAAATAAAGCATCAGTACATTTCTTATCTGTTTAAAAACTGTAAGATTTGATGAGCTCATAATATCTGTTTCTAAAAAAATTCTTTAGCCTATGAATTGACTCCTTAAGGTCAAGCTATGAAAGTTCATAYGGATGCCAAGATACCTCACTCCAGGTATAAATCTATTTATCCCAGAGGAGCAATTAGCAAATTAAAATATAATTTGATCTTAACTAAAAAGGGTAGCAGAGAGTTGCAAAAACATCATATTGGCCACYTCTCTGCCTCCACAAAGATATCTGACAAACCTTAAGCACTCCGAGTGCAAAAGACCTTTTCAGTAACATCCTTGAAGCTCCAGCGATTATTTCTTGCTGAAAACACTTTCCTTATGTTTCCTCTCTGTCATTTAAACCTTATTTCTCATGTATTCTACCTCGGACATGGAGCCCTTTTCCCTTTCTCACTACCACATTTTTTTAATGTGTTGGAATCCAATTAACCTGTCCTTACCAAACCCTTGCTGGAATCTTTCTTTCAATCCCGAGTTAATACACCTTGAGAATCTGAGTTTTGTATGTTAGAGAGATCTATATGAGGTCTATAGGTTGCCAAATGGAGGTGGGTAAACCCATCCAAAAAAAGTTTTGAATCTTAAGTGCAATTAATTGAAGATGGATGAAGCTAGGTTTAAGCTTTTTGTTTTAGAAAGCTTTAAAGCCTTTAYTCCATGTGGCAATAAAAATCTGAAGGGATAGAGGTAGAAATAATACAGAAAGCAGAGTTACATAGGTCATCTTCTGGTTGTCTGCGGCTGAAAGACAAGAAATGAACAAGTAAGCCCTGGGGTTTCTTAAGCAATTTTGAAGAGGTCAGGTATCAACTTTGGAGATAAGACCATTTGATTYGAAAGGAACTGAATGGCTATTTCAGTGGGAAGAACTGAAGAGCATAAATATACTGGCAGCAGTAGAAGAGAGAGAAAAAAACCCAGAGTTTCCTTCTTTGGGCTTTAACAGACTTGAGAGGGTGAAGCCTTASCACATCTGGGTAACATGGAATAATAGGCAGAGAAAGAATTGCAGCAGGTTTAGTGCTCTGGTCGCTTTTTCCTTCCTGTCTACACCCACATCAGAAAMTATAAAGCCATGTCTGAATTGTAAATAATTAAGACCTTTATCAATGAGCCTTTACCCTGATGTCTTCCACTAGCCAGAAAGCCCAGGCAATGCTGTTTGGTCTCCAGCTGTTGCTCCAGGTGTGCAGAACCTCCCTCAGGTCACAGTCATGGAACCATGGAACCATGGAACTACAGAACCACAGAATCATGGAATCATGGAATCATGGAATCATAGAATGGTTTGGGTTGGATTGAGCATTTAAAATGAACAAGTTTCAACTCCCTGCCATGGGCAGGGACACCTTCCACTATCCCAGGTTGCTCCAAGCCTGGCCCTGGACACTTCCAGGGATGGGGCAGCCACAGCTTCTCTGGAAAACATGTACCACCCTCACAGCAAGGAGTTTCCTCCTAATATGTCTAAATTTCCCCTCTTTCAGTCTGTACCCATTATTCCTTGTCCTGTCCCTGCAGTTCCTGACAAAATTCCTGACACAGCATTCCTCTCTGCCTTCCCTGTAGATCCCTTCGCAGTCTGGAGTGTGGTGTGAGGTCTCCATGATCCTTCTCTTCTCCARGATGAAAAGCCATGACTTTCGCATGCTGTCTTCATAGAGAAGGTGCTCCAGCCCCGTTACCAACATCTCAGCCTCCTCTTGACTCGCCCCAACAGTTCCATGTCCTTATCCTGATGGCAATAGGACTGCGTGCAGTATTCCAGTGGGGTCTCACCGGAGCAGAGGAGAGGGGGAGAATCCCCTTCCTCTATCAGTGGGGAGATCAAGGATCCTCTGGATATCTGCCAGAGCCCTCTCTGTGTTTTGGATTCCTAGAGAGCATCTCAAATGGGCTCAATTCCCCTAAGTGTGGGCAACCAAAAGAAATCTTAAGCCATTGGTGAAACTCTGCATGCTTTAGGAGATGCCCATACAGGAGTCCAAGCCCTGGTGAGGAGTTTAAGGTCCAAAGGCAGTGTCACTGTGTCAGCAGAGCATTAGAACAAGSATAATTGGCTTTAGCTCAATCATCTCTGGGGTTTCTATGCTGGGGTGGACTCTCAGCTTGYAGGGCTGTGATGTCGAGGAAGACTTGGCAGAAATATCTAGAAACATGTTTGCAATACGTGGAACRAGAGAATTTCTGAAACATGTGGATTTTTACACATCTTAATGATATTTATAGTCATGGAAACCCACAGAGATGAATCTGTCCCAGTTCTAAAATCAGAGTCCTCCAAAACTCAGAAAACATAATTTAAAAAAAAAAAAAAAAGTTTGACAATGAAAATTTCAATAATCTCAATTTTGTGGAATTCCATTGCATTTGCACTGGGGTGACCCTGCTTAAGCAGGAAAGTTGGACCAGACGACACCACAGTGGTCCCTTCCAACCTGASCCATTCTGTGATTCTGGGTTTCAACAAACAATAATAGTGCATAGTGCAAGTTTTATATCCRTATCTTTTGTTATACAGACTCAGTGGGGAGAAATCTTCTTGCTAAGCTGCTCCCACAGCTCCTTGTTCAGTGTTATTCTGCTTCAACACTGTTTTTTTCCTAATTGGATGGCAATAAAAATGCTCAATTCAAGTATTTTTAGCTTCCATTTTATCATGGATCTTGTTTCCTTCTACTTTCATTTTAAATGTGATGATAATAAAGAGTGCAGATGAAATTTTCTTTAATATCTTAAAAGAAAGTGTCCTTAATAGGTGTGTATTTAGGGAAAATGTCATTTTTAAGTAAGGTGTTCTATCAAAAGAGGCATCTCAGAAAAAGACAAATTTGCTACTAAGATAACTGGGCAAATGATGATAAAGACTGCTATTCTCTCAAAGGAAGAAAGGATAAAAAGTGAAATAACACGAAGATTTTCTTGCTAGAAGAGGCAATATTTAGTAATAAAATCAGAGAATRTGGAGCTTTGGGAGTTTGATTTTAGGGTTCTTTTTGTAAACGATGAAATTATATAAGACTGAATAATGTGGAACAGCTTTCTGGAATATATTTGCTGATAATGGAAATGAGGCYGGCCTATTCACTGAGGTTACACACTGAGCAGTTCTTTGCTGTATTAAAAATTACTGAGTCTTTCAGAAGTAAGCTAGGGYAGTGTATGTAGCCATTCAGGTTCTGATAGCCATTAAACTAAATAGAATACTATTTCATGCATGATTTAGCTCAGTTAGATGAAGAATGGAGCATTGGTCTTGAAGAGGTAACGGGGAGGAGTGGAAGTTTATACAAATAAATGTTTCCTTTTTGTTGGGTGGCATATAGCTGTGATTTCAAATGCCTTATTAAGAGATCTTTATAGATTCCCCATTGATGTGTGCCAAAAATGTTAGCAGATTGATCTGCCCTCAGTGTTGATAACTCAGCCATTTGCAGCCCTGCTGGGAGCAAAGAAACAGCTTTTGATTGGCTACTGATGAATGCAAATTCTTTCTTACAGCCTATTCATTGTTTCCCTGAAAACACTKAATTGGGACATCCAAACCAGCAACACTCTGCATCAAATAAAAAAAAAAAAAAGTGATTTATCCAAAGTTTGCTGTCATATCTTCATTTTATTGATATCTCTCTTTTCCTCATTGATACYTCTGAAGTGTGGGATTCATTGGATGTAGGTGCAACGGGGCTGATTTGATGATACAGGAAGGGAAAACCAGTGCTGAAGCACTCAGTGGGTCTGGGTGATTCTTACTAGCTCTACTCTGAATTTACAGATTTTATGCTGCTCACCTCGTTTGTGATTTTCCTCTTTTTTTTCTAACTGCTCCCTTCTTGTGCCACTGAACTTGGAAGCTTTTCCATTCTGCTCGATGGTTCTGGAATAACACAGTGGAATAACCAGTTTTTATGGCACAACCAAGCTGCCATGAGGATACCCCTGAATTCTATTCAGCTTTCATGCTTAATCTTTCATTCAATCAGGATTCCTTACTACTTTCCTTTCTTCTGGGAAAAAAAAAAAAAAAGCAAAAACCAACCTACCTTGTGGATCCCTAAGTAGATCTGCTACTTGTGAATGTTGTTTTCTGTTTTTTTTTCATATTAGGAGTAATTGAAACACATTCCATCTTTTTTTCTGACGATCATGAGCTTCCATAGATGCCTAATTTCTCCTGAGTGACCACAACAATCTCTGCAGCAGTTATCTTCGGAGGGGAAGGAAGCACAGTTTTAAAGGAATTTTTGCACTCTCAGTTCTGCCAGAGCAATTGCAGTTTGTAAAGACAGAACATATTTAAATTTAAAGTAGCTACAGGCTAGCACGTAACTCACCAGGTCAGCTGCCAGAAACTCCCCAGGCTGATGAATTGAGGGGTTTAGTGTCAAGTGAGCTATGCTGTGTCCCTTTTTCTGGCATCAATATCTRAGTTAATGGTTTAGAGTAAGGTTAGAAACACCCATGTGAATTGCACAGGCAGTTTSTGGAGGGATAGGGACATTCAGCTGAGCCTGGGGATTTTAGTGAAAGTTATGCCATGCTAATTCATTCTTTAGTGTCAGGCAAGGAGGTGAGTCAAATCCACATGTAGCAATTGCTCTAAATACTCACAGGAAATCACTCCTGTGTTGAACAGCCCGGTTGCAATTTTAAAAGCACAAATAACTTTCTGCAGTTACATTCAAATAAGGCATATTGATGTTCAGCAGCAGTAAAAAGGGCTTAGCAGGAACACTTTTAGAATTTCATGTGACTGACTTTGTATTATAACACTTTTAAATCATCTCAGAAACAGAATTTTGAAGTAKACTATAAAGAATCTTTAACAAGAAAGCTTTAATGTATTATACATTTGATGGTATTAACAGCAAGCTGCAGTGTCTTTCCTTGAAAATTTAGAATATCTCAGAGAAATATTCAACATATTATGTCACCTTAAAGTTTCTCAAGGTATATTGAAACTAAGAAACATCCCAGTTAACACAAACACCTCTCTTCACTATCTCAYTCAAAAAGCCTTTTTTCWTTTTTTTTTTTTTTWMYWWTTTTTACAACAGAAATCTTTGTCTGAACCCCATGTTTTCTGTGGCAGAAAATTCTATGTATAAAGGTTCATGTCAATCTCCTCTTAACTCTTTAAGGACTTTTCCAGTGATGCACTTCTGCCCAATTAATCCTGATGCATTCCAATAGATATTGGAACTGAAAATGCCTGTAGAGAATTTGGTGTCCAATGCATCTCTTGCACGGTTGTACAAGACTCTGTTGTTGAAATTTGTCAGCATCTTTGATCCTTGCTTTTGTTTTTAACTCATGGATATACTTAAATCTATTTACAGTGAAAACCTTTCAATTCCCTTTAAAAGCTYGGCCCAGCATCACTCTATCTTTCTGTACATTGTATAATTTATAGCTTACAGGGGTTGGCAAAGGTTTGCTCTCATTTCCTTTTGTTCTTGAGGCATTAACCAATCATTTAAGCCAAACTCCCACACAGCATTCATGCACCTCACAAAGCAGCAGTGCTTTGGGAGATAGCCCTACGAACTGGATGAAAATATGATCAGTTGGTCCTGAGAGTACATTTAAATGAGAAAAATGAGATGGTTTTTATTCCTTTAGAGAGGCTAATCTACAAATAAATGACTGCAAAAAGGGAGAAAATATTCAGTGTGTGGTTTCTGGGTAGTTGCTCGAATATGTATGAACTGTCAGTGTGAGATCACTCTGTGATGGCTGAAGGAGAATAAGAAAGACAATAAGACAAGAAGAAAATGACTTTCAGAGGTTATTGAATGGTAAAATCCAGAGCTGTGGTGGTCCTGCAGCACTGACTTTCCTGCAGCACTTACAGATCCGTGTGAGAGTTTTGTAAGAATAGAAGATGAATTTAAATCCATTAAACTCAGGAAAAAGRGGAAGACCAGACAAGCAGGACATTTACAAATCATCTGTGAATCTCAATCCCTGCCTGCAAAGAGGTACCACTTCTAAGAGGCACTGGCCTTTTACAAGGAAATTTTTCCAGAAATCAGCGATGGAGATTGGATTCTGAGCTGGTCCAAATCTCCAAAACTTCCTCTAGACATGCCAGCCGAAAAATAAAGTAGTTTCAAAAATAATCAGCAAAATGGTACAATTATTTTTAATACTGAACAATTTGCACTCTCACAAAGATTGCTTAATGCACAGCAAGGGAATTTATTATCTGATAAATCAGTTTAATTCCCCAGCCATACTTCTGATACTCTGCCTCCTCCCTTTTTTTAACATACCAAACTGCCTTTAGTAACCTTTTACCCTTGTTCTTGCAAACTTCTGGGCAGAGAACATCTTGCTCCTCAGGGCTGGGCAGTATCAGAGTGAGGGGTATCTGCTCTGATGTTTGCTTTGCGTTGTCTGCAAACTTGTACTGGGTACCTCCCTGTTGCTTAGGAAAAATGGAAATGCCACATGTGCAAATCCAGGAGCTTACTGTTGTTATAACTGAAATATTAACAGTGTCATATGATTTTTTTTTTAGTAGTCCAGGTGTGATTGTAGCAGAAAGGAATCATGCTGTAGAAATAGTCCAGATATGAACAAAACTACCTCCTCCATACCAACTGCAATGAGTTTAGCAAGGGAAAGTGCCAGATTCTGCTCCTGGGATGGGTCACCCCTGGATGTGCAGATTGGGGAATGAGAAGATGGAAAGCAGTGCCAGGGAAAGGGAGCTGGGGGTGCTGCTCAGTGGTCAGTTGAACACGAGCCAGCAGTGCCCTGGAGCCAGGAGGGACATCCCTGTCCTGGGGACATCAGGGACAGCACGGCCAGCCAGGGCAGGGGAGGGGATTGTCCCACTCTGCTCTGGGCTGGGGCGGCCTCACCTGGAATATTGTGAGCAGCTTTGGGTGCCACAGTGCAGGAAAGATCTTGAGCCATCAGAGAGTGACCAAAGGAGGGACACGAGGATGGGGAAGGCTTTGARGGGAAGGAGTGAGGAGGGGCTGAGGGCACTGGGTCTGTTCAGATGGAGAAGGGGAGACTGAGGGGAGCSCTCAGTGCAGTTACAGCTCCCTGAGAGGGGCACAGGAGGGGCAGGGGCTGAGCTCTGCTCTGGGTCACAGGGACAGCATGAAATGGACTGGAGCTGGGTCAGGGGAGGGTTAGGGRGGATATCAGGGAAAGGTTCTGCCCCMAYAGGCTCCCCAGAAAATGGGCACTGCACTAATCCTGACAGAGTTCCAGGAGTATTCCTGGAACAGGAATCCCAGAAAACGCTCTCAAGGATGTGGTGATTATAGAGATTTCTGCACAGGACTGGGATTTGGACCCAATGATCTCTGTGGGTCCCTTCCAACTCAGGACATTTCACCATTCTATGATTCTATGATCTATCCACTCAARAACCCCTACAACCACTGCACACAAATGCAAAATAAAACAAATTACACMGTGGCCTGTTGTTAGGAAGCACTGCTTCAGCTGAAGTACATAAGACAAAGCCCCAGGCAAGGGAACACCAATTCAGACAAAGCGAGCCAGACCAGCCTTGCTCCTGAGGTTCTGCAAATTCACTGCAGAGCCTCTTACGAGCAGCAGCAATATTGTATTTACTGGGCTCRATATTGTGTTTACTGGGCTACAGCGCTGCAAAGCGATATTCACAACAACTCCATGAACTACTTTATTAGATCCAGGTTGCAGGAGGACAGTAACAAAAATTGCAGTCCAAAGCTGAAAAATTTTTATTGCTTCTGAAGCAGACATGAAAAATCCTGAGAACACCCCATCTATAAGATGGAAAAAGGTAAAACTGGGGCTGCATAAAGCCCAGTAAAGCTGACCTGATCAAGGATGTTTTCCACTCCTATCCTRTGGTCAATTCTTACTGGGGCAGAATTTCTGCTATGGACAGCTGCTCCTTTGCATGTGATTGCCTGCAGCATTTTCTTCCAGACTTTTGCTTGGAGGTTTCTTTTCTTGAGCAACTTTTCCCAGGTAGCTGTTGCCTCAGGGYCACTGTGAGGATAAATTTATCAAGGCTTGTAAAGCATTCAGACGGTATAATAYGAAAGGCTAGATAAAAGTCTTACCAAGCAATGCAAGCAGGATATTTCAGACCTATGGAATCAGCTCTCAGGAATATATTTGTGAGAGACAGAGCCTGTGTTTCCCGCAATGGTTCAGCATTAAAATCTTCTGCTGTATAATCAGTTCTTCACACTGACAATTGAGTAGCGAAATGCTTTGGGGAGAGCATCATAACTAACCAGTGAATCACTTATTTACAAATAGTTTGTTCCTCTCGAGAAGCTGCAGCWTTGATTGATCTGAGGCTCTCCATCAGACAGCCAGATCAACCCACAATCATTACGGGTTGCTCCAAAGCCTGTCAAAGCCAAGGAATCTCTTAATTGTCTTCCTTGGGCTTTGGAATGGCCTCTACTCGTGTAATCTCCAAAAGATGYCCA
Source organism: Malurus melanocephalus (assembly GCF_030028575.1). Taxonomy (NCBI): domain Eukaryota; kingdom Metazoa; phylum Chordata; class Aves; order Passeriformes; family Maluridae; genus Malurus; species Malurus melanocephalus. The sequence continues at coordinate 139,798 of NW_026624052.1, forward strand.
GAGACAAACTTTCTAACTTTTTTTGCCTCTATTACTCATCAACATGAAACAGAAGAATGTATTACCTGAGAAACTTTTTTTTTTTTCATTGTACACAAACGGAGAGGAAATATTGCCTGGGGAGTGCTGGAGACCAACGTGGTGATGAAAACGTGGCAATGGCAGAACAATACCAGTGTGAATTATCAAAGATTAATCAGAGAATAACTTGGTGAAGTTGAGGAACAAAACTATTTTAAAGAAAACATGCAATTTTTATGGTCAAACAGGTAGCCCCAAATGTGACATGTTGCACAGCAGAAAGTGATCTTTTAAATTTATTATATTTTCCTGATCTAATAATCACAAAAAGATTCTTTCTGTCTCTGTGTCCTCTCATTTCTTTGCACTGAGCTGCATTTTATCTTTTTCTTTTCAGTTTATTTTTYGGGGCTTTTGTWTGTTTGTTTGCTTGCTTTTAGGCATCATATTTTTCCCCCTTTACTTCTGAAGTTTTGTTGGCATTTCTCTTTGTGAAAAGGGGAATTCCCAGAGGAAATAACTCCTTGATATTGAACTATCTGAATAATAAAAGATCTTTACAGAATATTGGATAGAAATATTTGTTGTTCTTTTTTTTTWAAAWAAAARGGAAAAATTATTCTGGGACTGATGCAGCTTATAAAAGGTTATATCACTTTGGAAATCAAATGGATGGACTCCTGCCATCATGGAGAATGAATGGGTCAGGGCCTTGATGGAAAATTTATTTTCTTGAAAAAGAAAGGAGCTTAGATGTATAGATAATCTCTAACCTCATAGACCTTGAAAGAACATTTTGAAACCTCATTTCCTTCCTGCTTTGTATTCATAGGATGTTTGAAGAAGCTATTCAGCACTGATCACTGTTTTATTCCTTGAAATTAAACCTTATGTTTTCAATATTACTCCTCATTACTGGACAGGACAGACCTTCTCAGGCCTTATACAGGAGATGGTCGGCATCTAAAATTTTTCCAGGTGTGGAAGAAACTAATCCTGTGAGCTAATTTATAACTTCCCAGGGATTCTGCTCATGGATCTCATTTGATACAAATAAGAAGGAGGAATTTTTCACTGACTCTCGTGGAATGTGCTGCTGGCAGACTTGGCAGACATTAGCAATGAAAAGAAGAAGTTATCTGAGACATTAGRTGCTTATTAGTCTTGGAATTGTGAGATCCAGCTACACCAACTCCTGCTGGTGACCACTACTAATTATGTTATTASCTAATTCCAGCAGCACCACAGCAACTGCTCCCATCTGGCATTTTCTGATATGCAGGTTGGTGAACTGTTTTATTGGAGTTGATTAATAATAAGCTATTCWCAGCAGTTTCAGTTTTAATTTTAGCTGGTCATGTCTGATCATTACTAAACTTAATAAAAGATGGACTTTGTAATGGGGAAAAAATGGTTTTCAAAATTGCAACCTTGATAAAAAAATCAGTACAATTAGGTCAACTTCAGAAGTTTCAATGATAATTGAAGTGTTCTAAASTTAACAGTGCTAAAACAGTGTGCAGAAGAAGACAGTGCAGGAAAAGGGGCTCTGAACTTCTTTAATGTATTATTAGCTCTTTTGTGGGGATGACTGAGGAGGAGGCAAAAAGCATCAATCAAAACCCTTGCATTTTGAGGTCAGGGAGATCAAATAAAATGAAATCAAGTGATAATTCAAAAACAGATGYTATGCGTTAAGAAGCTCCTGGCAAAGCACAATTTCTTAATAAATATGTGTGAGGTCGCAGACAAGATAGGCCCCACCTCCAGTTTTTTTAGATTATTTGCTTGGTTTTGAGCAGCTATTCAATCATGCAGTCCAGACACAGCTTAGCGGGCGTGAGAAATACTCCCTTTCATGTTGCACCAGTTGATTTATTCATAATAATTTGTTCATACCTTAATAGTCTGGAATGCACTGAGATATGCAAGATCTGAAGGAATTATTTTCTATTTTTTCCCCCCTGGGCAGTTACACACTGAAACATGCAAGACCCTTCCTCATATTTCATACTTTTGTTGCATATATACCCAAATCTTCTCATCTCAGAGGTGGGTGTAAACTTAACTGAAATGCTGTTGCCRTGTGCATCCAAACAAAAGCTTTACAATTATTTTGTATTTAGCACTCAGTAATTAWGAAATTATTCTGTATTTGGTGTCGCAATTATTCTGTTGTTGATGACTGCMCATTGTTATTTAAATTCAGTCCATCTTAGAAGCTGTAAATTCAGGGATAMTGTTAACTTTGGAGAAGATGTCCCTATTCAGCACCTGAAGGGAAATATCTCCACAGTTTAAGGTTCTCAGCTCCCACAGGAATTGCTTACTTCATGTRTTTTCAAATAATTTGGCAAAAAGTTTGAGCCAACAATTCATTTCATGATCTCCTATTTAAAAAGGAGGTTAATTATGATTTGCTGACTTTTAATTCTCTTTATCTGAGCACATTCTCCACCCCTTAYTCCACATCACCTATATCCAGCTCAGGCTCCACAGCTGCCAAYACATTCTCATTAACCACACACTCCCCATCCTTTGATGTGAACCACAGGTAAAATTCCACGGGTCTGTGGACCAGCCTTGTAAAATATAAAATATCTGCAAAATGTTCACTGAGTTTGTTTAGTCCATCACCTGAGGCTCCATCTGTCACAGTGGTCACTCAGGACACGAGGTGCTGTGTGGGGTYACAAAGCCAGGCTCAGGCTGGGGAACTGCTTAAATTAAATTAATTCTTCTCCTCCACTGATTTGGGTGCCTGTTACAGCATTTCCTAAACACGAAACATTTTTAAGGTATTTGCATCATAAAGGTATACAATTTGTGGGTTGAGATAAAGGCAGATTAACAGGAAGGAATAGGAAGGGAAAATAATAATAATACAATAATAATAATACAATAATACAATAATAATAATAATAATAATAATAATAATAATAATAATAATAATAATAATAATAATAATAATAATAATAATAGTAAAGAATAAAAAGTATGAAGTAATTCAAACACACAAAACAAATTATGCACAAAGCATTTGCTTACCAAATTGTTGACCGTAACTTAACAATAACTAAAACACCAGTGTGTTATCAACATTATCCACATCCTAAATCCAAACCACACCACTGTATCTGCTGCTGGGAAGAAAATTAACTCTATCTCAGCTGAAACCAGGACACAAGTTTCCCTCTTGCTCAGATAAGAGGATTTCCAGGATCTTTCTAAGCATTTCTAGGACACGATTCATCAAGCTTGAGATGATTTGTTCACTTGTGTTACCTATCTCTGGAAAACCTATTTCATGGTTTATTTACATGACAAAACTAGACTGATTCTGTAAAAGTCATAAGGCAAATAAATTCCCCCTCAAGCTAACACAACGACTTATCAAGAGATGTTAAAAGTGGTATTTTTTTTAAGAATTGAAGAATTTTTAAGAACTTAAGAGACTAAACAGTTGTGGTATGGAGTTACTTGGGATACTAAGAAACTGATTTGCATTTTCACATAACCCACATTGTATCGGAACTGCCTCATGAAAACCCATTTATCTGTCTCCTATCACTTCCTCTTACGTCTTACACTTGAGATTCTCAAGGGTGAGATTGCCATTTGTCTTACCCCAACACCCTCGTGATTTAAACCTTCCCCCCGTGTCATCATCCAAACAATGATACCTCCAGAAATCATAACTCCTGATAATTTTTCTGGTATTGCTTTCCCTTCCTTTATTTCTTGCAAACAAAGCTAAATCTATAYTTTTCCGCACGGTAATTTATTCACACCTCATGCATTTTCAATCTGCCACATAGCCTGTACTCCATTTTTTTTTTTTTCAATGATGAAAATGACAATTAATAGAAAGTTGCAAAGGATGAMAAAAGGGGAACATTCCTGTGGTGTGGGTGGGCAGGGAGCGATTCTCGCTTTCTCTGGCAAACCGATTTTCTCCCCGTTGTCTGACACAGCAGCCACGTTGGTCACTGATGGAAGGAGCAGCTATTGTGGGTCTGTTCTGCTCTCAGGGATGCTCTAATTTCTCTCTGTGTGCTCTGTGCCAGCCACAGCCCCTCCAAAGGCTCTCATCTGTATGCAGCCAGGCTGAGCGAGCATCCTGCCCCCGGCCGCCGCGTGTCACCGTGCCGGCACCTGCCAAAGCCATTAATATTTATGGGGAGCCAGCACAAAGAAATCAAAGCAGTCTCTGTCTGCCTCTCCATTTATTCCACTTCTCATAAATTCAATTTTGGGGGAAMTTCTGGAGGGGTGGACCCCTCGTCATTTACAGCGAGGCGGGAATGCACGTGTGTGATATTCAAATTTAACTGGGCAAATTCACGCTGGGTTTTCCTTCAGTGATTTTAGGGTTTCTTCCATCTTTTTCAAATTTAACACATTTTAACATTCGTTCTAATTAAAAAAAAATGTTTAATTAATACTCCTCATTTTGCATCTCTGTTTCCTAATGAGGAGATAAAGTGATATACCCTTTCCCCCAAAGTCTGGGGATCAGCTGGGCAGAGCCAGGTGTTCATGCAGTGCCCCTTCTGGGATGAAACCATAACAGAGTTTCACAGTAAATCGTTATTTCCCCTCACCACACCGAGAAGTCACACACTGAGAATGACCCAGAGCTGTGTGCAGTTCTTGGTGCTCAGGATGTTTCCTCCTCCCTCTCCCTCTTCACTCCTGTGCTCTCTGCAGAAAAGGCTGGAGTTGAAATGTTTCCTGTGGGTAAATGGAATTAACATAATTCTCAGTACGGGATGTCTGAGGCATAATCTAACAATCTGCAGGGCTGTGGCTTTACCTGCCTGAGCCCTTCCAAGTGCTACTTTTTTATTTTTTTTTTTAAACTGATCTGTTGCACCATTGAGCCTGTGACCTGCCTGTGCTCTGGGGGATCTGAGTGGATAATGAATCACCAAAACTCTTGAGGTGAGCAAATATTCTCCTGCAGACAGCTGTGCTGCTTCCTGCAAGGAATGACTTGCTCACCCAGCCAGCACAGTGAGCTTTTGGAAATTGGGTTCAAGTCCTTTGCCCCCTCTCTGTGTCCCTGAGTCCCCTTTTGCCCTGTGCCTCATCAGTGGTAAATTCTGCAAAACAAGGATTGTCTCTTGCCTTGTGACGGCTGCAGCGTGTAAAAGGCTTTTGAAAAGTGATGAATTTTGTTTGTTGTAATAAAAYGGGGCAGGTGTGCTCTGACTGACAGTAAATAATGCAAGCAGGCAGGCTTCTCTTCCCCTAAATGTGGTAATTTCCTCACACTCGGTCACTTAACGAGGCACAATGCCTGCACTGCCTCTTGTGGTGGCAACTCCTTCATCCCTTTGTAGGTTTTTGTTGGAAGGGGATGGGGAAAGCTGGATATTGCACACACACACTTCCATACAGAGTGGGAAATTCCCAATGGTTTGAAGTGTTAGGAAACAGCCTGGTCAGGGAGGCAGAGCTGTGGCAGAGAAAGRAACTGGGGCCAAGGAAGGCAGTGTGAGCTGTGGCCAAGACCCCATTCCATGCCCAGAG